>NW_027451552.1:5000-28564 GCF_964194025.1 Convolutriloba macropyga
GCATCGGAAAAAAAACGTTCAGTTGATATTTTTTTGAATAGACGTTAGGTTCACTTACCAAAAAACGTGCTCAATCGATATGGGTTTCAAAAATCGCTTGTGGTCTCGACCATGTAATTAAGGTAGGGAAAGTACCTACGGCGACTTCTGATTCTCATGGCGACCTTCATATGGCGACTTGTGATTCTCAGTTCCATTTTCCATGATGTTTTGTTTATAGAAAATGAAAAATCCAGTGATAACAATAATTCGATGACTTCGAGGAACGGATATGAACTGGTTGAGGATTTGAACGGTAACTGTCGAAGGAAACTACTGGTAATTGGCAAAACCGGAGTAGGCAAAAGCACACTTTGCAATGTACTTGCTGGTCTGGATCCAAATTGTGACGCATTCCCTACGTCTGCAGAAGCTGTATCCTGCACACAGACTACCCAATTTGGTGATATCTGTTTTAATGGCAATCGCGAAGACCCTATTAGCCTGATTGATACGATTGGGTTCTGTGATCCTGAGGATGATTATGATGCTAATGTAATATCGGATCTGGTGGTGAAATTGAGATCAAGCTGTGATTATGTAAATCTTGTCGCACTTGTGGTCAATGGAGAGCATCCACGCTTAGACGGATCATTAGTTGGAATGATTCGAATATTTGAAGAAATGTTTGGAGACAAATTTTGGAAACAAGTTGTGGTGATTTTTACTCGCTTGAGAATGGACAGCGAAAGTCAGGCACTTCGACTAAAAATATCGAAGTTAACTGAAGACGAGAGAGCAAGGAAATACATCAAAACTTTGGAGCAAAAGTTCCCTAAATGTAGTGGGATACGATATCTACATTTGGATGCTTGGCATCAAGACAAGGATGAACTGGAGAAGAACAGCTTCAAAGACTCGGTTGCAGCTCTAAGAAATATGTTGTTCGACGCGCCGAGTCTGACAACTAACATGGTTCAGAACGTACAAACAAAACATGCAAAGTTGAAAAAGACAATCGCTCAACAAGAACAGCAGCTGCAGGATATGAAACACCTTAGAGACGAAAGTGAAAATGAAAGGTAACGTGTTTTTTTTTTGTTTGAGCGCTTCTGATTTGCAAGTTTATATTTATAATATTGTTTTTGGGAAAAAAACAACCAAATTAGTACTTTTCGGAAAGCATGTCAATTCCTTCAGAAAGATCTCAAAACATTTGATGCCAAAGAGCAGAATAGATCAAATTTACTTGAGCATTTTCTTTAAAACAATTCTTGACAGGTGTTATCTTTTCTTTAGTCTGATCCGCTTTCAGAGACAACGACTGATTTTCAAGAGTTTATTTTGCTGTATGTTCTTCTATAAGCTTGTATGCTTGTTAAATAATAGCTTACAAAGGTGTAGTTTATACCCGCATTTACTATCAAAGTTAAGTGTGGCACGATGAAACTCATGTATGATAATGAATAAAAAGGTTTGGCATTGAAAGTCATGAAAAATCAAAGTTAAAGATATGACTTTTACAGCGATTATGAATATGAACTCAATAAATTTGAACTAAATAACAAGGGGAAGGATTTGGGGGCTAAACGGTTACGGACTGTTTACACTCCGGCAAGCAACAACAAAACTTAGCAATTAAGTTTATCAGAAAAGAACAAAATAATTGACATCAGAAATTCAAATTTACTGCCTCAAAAGTTTCCGCTTAAGTGAGTTTTATGCATCAAATTGGCATGATTGAAGGAGTATTCATTCACCCTCCGCGGCCAACGAAGAAGAAGAATCATTATCAGTTTCAAACACTTTGCCCAATCTCACTGCGGGACGTTGCACTATGCCAGTACTGGTCTTGATGTCGAAGCTTCTTGCCACTCCATCTCTACTCACATGTGCTTTGACGATCCGACCAATGGGCCAAATTCCTCGGGGTGTAAAATCTTTGTAGAGCCAAACAACATCGTCTTCCTTGAGCTCAGCTTTGTCTTGCTGCCATTTTGTCCGTCTGTTAAGTTCCGGTACAAATTCTTTGAGAAGACGAGACCAATAGTGGTCCAAAATGGTCTGTGACTCCTTGAAGTCTTTAATTGAAAACCGGGTACTGTTGTTTGCCAGAGGTTTTAGACAGAAGTAGCGTCTTCTCATCAAGAAATGATTCGGTGTTAATGGTTCCTCGTCGGTCAAAGTGCTCCCAACATGCGTCAGTGGGCGTGAATTAAGAATTCCTTCTGCCTCCGCTACGACTGTATGTAAGACTGAAAAGTTTAGTCGGCGGCTTCCGAGGACAACAAGTAGGCTTCGTTTAGCCGACTGGATAAGTCGTTCCCAAACCCCTCCGAAGTGCGGTGCCAGAGGTGGGTTGAACGTCCATTGGATGTTCTGTTGGGCCAGCTGGAGACGTATGTAATTGTTGTCTGGTATGTAGTTTTCCTGAAAATTGAGTTTCATTGCCTGGTTAGCTCCAACAAAGTTTTTCCCGTTGTCCGAAACAATGACATCAGGGTATCCTCGTCTGGATACAAAACGTCGAATAGCCATTAGTAGACAGTCAGTAGAGAGGTCCTCACAAACTTCCAAG
The DNA here is from genome assembly GCF_964194025.1 of Convolutriloba macropyga. Classification (NCBI taxonomy): domain Eukaryota; kingdom Metazoa; phylum Xenacoelomorpha; order Acoela; family Convolutidae; genus Convolutriloba; species Convolutriloba macropyga. Next base: position 7,558 of record NW_027451552.1, read on the forward strand.
TGTACTGCTCGTGTGACCAAGCATGTAAACATGCAGACATAATTGAGTTCTGTCTGGGTTCTGGATTTTTCAATGTGAAAGGGACCGAACATGTCCATTCCAGTATTCACAAATGTGTAGAGTTTGGAGTGCTCCGGAAAACGAGATTTTGGTAGAGGAGCCATCTTTGGACTGACATTGTCTGCTCGCCAGCGTCTGCAGATGAAGCAGTACTTCCCTAAAGTTCTTAGAGCTCTGCGAATTCCAACTATCATGAACGTTGCTTGGATATGTGCTCGAACATGTTCACTTCCATGATGCCCGCAATCATGATGTGCTTTCTCAATAAGCAGTTTGGCAGCTCTGCACTTGCTGTGGAGTATCACCGGATGTTTGCTCTGAAAAGGCAATCCAGATTTCTGAATTCGTCCCTCAACCCTAGGTAGTCCGTCGCTATCCAGAAAAGGTGTATATGGTAATAGTTTGTCCTTCTTGTTTTGGGGTAGTCCACTTTGAAGTCGAGAAACTGTGTCCTTGAATTGTGTGGACTGAGATATCCTCAAGAGAAAGCTCCGAGCCTTGTTTTCGTCAGCCGCGAAGTCATCCAGGTCGCAAGGTACGTAACGTTTAATCAACCTCTTCAGTACGCGCACTGCTCGAAACACTGTTCTAATTGTGCCAAGGAGTCTAGGCCAATTTGAAAATCTGTTTGGATCTACCAACGGTTTTTCACTGGTCTTGACATCAACTTGAGTGGCGTATGTTTGAGCTGTTTTGTCACTGGAGAATGTCCACTCGCTCTCAGGTTTGATCAGGAAAGAAGGTGCTGTTATCCACAATTTTCGAAGATCGCATGGAGCTAGACCTCTGGTACTATGATCAGCCGGGTTCATTTTTCCTGGTACGTGTCGCCAGTCGTCTTTGTTTGAGTTCTCAGAAACTTTGTTGAGCCTATTAGCGATGTACATCTTCTGTCGATCCTTTGATTTGATCTAGCTGAGTACTGCTGTGCTGTCGGACCAAAATTTTTTTCTCTTCACATCTATTGTCATCTCGGTCTCACAGAAGCCTGCTAGTTCTGCTCCCAGTGTAGCTGCTTCGAGCTCCAATTTGGGAAAGCTCATCTGTTTAATTGGTGCCACCTTGGACTTGCTGATGACGTAGTGGGTAGCTATTGAGCCGTCAGCGGAGATTGTCCTCAGGTACACCACTGCTGATACTGCTGAAAGTGAAGCGTCTGTGAAGGTGTGCAACTCGTGAGTTCCATCGACGTTGGGAACTAGACATCTGGGGATTTTAATTGAAGGCATATTCAGGAAGTCTTCCATCCATTGCTGAATTTCGTCGTAGTGTTCCTTTGATAGTAGCTGGTCCCAATTGTGTCCTTGTTTGACGACTTTTTGCAAGATGCATCTCAGTCGAATTGCAAAAGGCGAAATTATTCCAATGGGATCAAACAAAGAAGCAGCCATTGAGAGAAGCTTTCTCTGTGTGATATTATCTCTTTCACAGCTCAGTTTGGGTTTCGCAAAAAGAAGTTGGTCGGATTCAGGGTTCCATGTTTGACCAAGTATCCTTTGTAACTTTAGAACTCCAATTCTGTCTTCCTCTGGAATCTTTTCCAGCACAGCAGGGTTATTGCTGAGAAACTTGGTGAGGTTGAATCCCCCTGTTTTGAGAACATGTTTCAGCTTAGTCGCTGTATTTGATGCCTCTTCCTCTGTTGAGAATGTTTGAATGAAGTCATCCATGTAGAATTGTTTTGTGATTGAGTCAAAGATTTTTGGATGTTCTTGTCTGTTATCGTTGGCGCACTTTTGCAAAACAAAAATTGCGCAGGCAGGAGAACATGTTGCTCCAAAAATGCGTCGTTGGTATTTGGATTTCCTCTCCTGATCATTGTCGCTCCACAAAAAACGGAGAGCATCTTGGTCTTCTTCTCTGATTCCAACTTGCATGAACATAGCCTCTATGTCTGCTGTTACTGCAACCTTGTACTGACGAAACCGTAGAAGAAGTCCATGTAGATTGCACAAAAGGTCCGGTCCCGTTAGCAGTGCATCGTTCAAAGAAACCCCTTTGTATTTTGAGGCTGCAATTGTCACTCGTCTTATCTTGTCTGGTTTTTGCTTGTTGATGACGGGATGATGCGGTAGGTACCAAATGTTCTTTGCATCCTGGTTCGTAACAGCTGCTATGTATCCCTTATCCATATCATCAAAGATAGTGGTCATATATCTCTGTTTCAGTTGGTTGTCTCTCTCTAATCGCTTCTGCAGGGCGTGCCACTGAACCCTTGCCATGAAATAGTTGTTGGGTAGCCTGACGTTTTCTCCCAAGGGAGTCCAATCTCATATCTTTCCCCGTTGTGATGTGTGGTCTCTGCCAAAGTCTTTATTGCCTTCTGGTCTTCTTCATTGTGTCCCTTCGTAGAACCCTGACCAAAGTTGACACCTTCAAAGGTCCAAAAAAGATGTAGAAGATTTTCGTCCGGGTCGTCACTACCTTGCTTGAGATGGTTGAAAAGAGTGATGTTGTGGTTGCTGCCTCCTTTATGGTTTGGTTGAAAGTACTCTTGTGGCACAGGGCCTGTCAAAGTCCATCCTAACAGCGTGTTGACTCCGTAGGGTGTTCCTGGTTTGCCGGTAGTGAAATGTCTTGGAAGAGTAGCCAGAAAAGCATCTGCCCCTATGAGTATTCCAATTTTGTTGTCACGAATTTGTGGGAAGTTGATTTCTGCCAAATGATCATGGTCTCTACAAAGTCTACTCAACATTTCTGCGGGCACAATTGGCATCTGGAACTGCTCAATTGAGGTTGCGTACACAGGAAGACTTGTCACCGGTTTTGAGCTGTGAAGTGAACCAATTCCAATCATGACATCAGCTGTTGTCACTGTGTGCTCCCCATGTAGTGAAGCTAGAGGAAGTTCTATATCTTTGGGGACTCTAATCCGAAGAGCATCAGCAATGTTTTGTGTGATCTGTGTATTATCACTTCCACTGTCCAAAAGTGCGAAGGTCTCTATGTTGAAGTCTTTGTAGAAGAGCGTGACTGGTATTGCCTGTAGTCGAATAAAAGCTCTGACCCATGTGGGTTCCCGATTTCTGCTACAAGTGTGGTTTTGCACCCGTGGAAGTTTTGATGAATCATCATTCAGTTCGTTGCTAGTCACTGATTGAAAGTGAGTGTTACTTCTGTCATTAGTTTGCTGGGGATTGATGTGTTGCTGATTGGCAGTTTGCTGCGAGTTGTTGTTTCCATAGCTTGGATTACGAGGGTTGAAACTGTTTTGATTGTATCCCCTTCTGTTGTTGGTATTTGGCGTGTTACTGGTTGTTGACGAAAGCTGAGACGTTGTATGGTTGAAGTTTCTACCGTAGTTTGACTGCACCGGGTTGTTCCTGGATTGAAATCCCCCTTTACTCGTTGCTTGGAAATCACTCCTCTGCAAAGTCCTGAACTCGTCTCGATGGAGAGTTGAATGATGAAACCCAACGCATCTGTTTACAAGACATCGAATCTTTGATTTGCAAAATCCACTCTCATGTCTCTTCAAGCAATTGACACTGAAGTTGTGATGCCTCCCCAATTGCTGACGGTCAGCTACAGACTTGCTCAGGTATTCTTTGCAGCGACCAAGGTTGTGATCCCCAGAGCATAGTTGACAATTTGAGCTGGCTTGAAGAACTATATTGGAGTGTTTCTGGCCTTGGGAAGGTCGTTCAACCCGGTCTGTCCTGTGTGGTCTTTGTGGAGAGACATCCTCGCAAGCCTCTGCATATGTGCTTATCCAATCTGCAAAGTCAGCCAGATTTGGCTGCTCTATTCTCATACTCCTTACATGTTGATTCCAGCGAATCGTCATTGGTGTTGTCAACTTCTCCTTGGCAACTCTAACTACCGCAGAAGCTTTCAGGTCCGATTGAAAATGGTGAAGTCGAAAGGTCTGTACCAAACGTCTGAGGAAGGACGCAAAACTTACAAAGCTGCTTGGATCATCCATTCTGGTCCTAGGCCATTGTTCAAGTTGTGTGAGGTACGCACTCACAACATGCTGCGGCTTTCCAAACTTTCTGATGAGTTCCTGAAGTGCCTCCTAATAGAAGTCTCCGTTGTAAGAGTAACCACAGATGAAGTCTTTTGCGTTGTGAGTTACCGAGTTTTGCAAGTATGTCATTTTCTGAACAGTTGAAAGAGCTGGATTGTCGTGAATGGTTGACTTGAAAAAGCTGTACCATTGATGCCACATCAAAGGATCGCCTGAGAAATGGTCAAGACTAATCTTTGATAGACTGAACGCATTCACCATTACTTGATGGTTGGTCCATTCAGAACTGTGGGGTCGTTGTTGGAACTGTTGCTCAGAAAACTGTTGTGGCATGAAATTGAAGTGACGGTTGGTTTCTCCGTTGGGAGCGTTCATCATTTTGTTTGTCTCTGGGAATGAGTGATCCATTTGACTACCGAGCAAATGACGTGACTGCTGCTGATCCCGCGGATAGTGATTGTCTGCAAAAGTTTGAGTGAATTTGTCAGGCATTGCTTGATGTTGAAATCCGGTTGCTGTACCGGAATTCCAGTACACAGTGTCTGATGGTTGATCGCTAGAAATATTGAGGGTAGCAAAACCTTGATTTGGAACATTCACATCAACAATCGGGCAACTCTGAACCTGTTTTGCATCTTCACTGAAGCTGCGATGCTCCTGTATCTCACTGTTCTCTTTTGGTTTCTGTTGCTGAGCATTGTATTTTTCTACAATTGTTCTTTCTTTTTGAAGATCACGATGACTGTTTTTGAACGGTACACCATCATGGTCATCAGAACTGAACACCTCATCCCAGCTCTCAGCGTTTTCACCTGCATTTTGCATCGGCGTTTTACGTCTCATTCCGCTTGGTTGTTTACGTCTGCTTCCTGAAACAACAACCTTGCTGCGTATTTTGTTGGGTTCTTCCGAGGAGGTGTCGGAAGAGATGAACTTTTGATGGTTTGACCAATGAAGCACTCTAACTTTTTGTTTGGTTCTCAGCCATTTGCAATTTCTCCGTGCAGGCTCTGCAGCAACAGTGTCGAACTCTTCTTGTGTCAACTGCTGTTCTATGAGCTCGTTACACATGCGATCAAGCTCCGCTTTTTGCTGTCGAAGTTCGTCAACGAGCTCTTGGAGGTCTGTTGCTGCTTCTGTTTGTTGCATTTGTTCGTCGACTAGGTCTTGTGCTGCTTCCCACTCAATGACTTTGAACTTCAAGAGTAGCATGAGTTGAGCCTTGGAGGTTGACTTTGTTTGGTTTTGCTTGACATGGTTCTGGCTTTTCTCATTGGTTAATGGTTACTTTGTTTATGGTTGCGCGATGACATTCACAAAAAAGTTATTGCACTATGAGTGTTATGAGTCACTGCACTTTTAGTTAGCACTTAAAATGTTGTTGGAACGCTTATTAATTGTTTTTTTGTATCTAAAAATAACTTGAATGCTATTTATACTGCTGTTGTGGACAGCTATTAATGGTTTGGTAGTCGTATGTTTTACCAAATCTTGCTTGAATGCTGTTTTTTATTAAATTATATTATGCACGCTTTGCGCTGTGGGGAGGGTTTTGTCTGATCACGGTCGCAAAGAAACACCCTAACCTGGGGAGGATACTGTTTTACCTTTTAGAAAATTTTGTGCCTAGAAACAAAAACTTTTGCACTTGCGTGTCAGCAGGTGCAAAACTGTAAATCAGAATCAGCTAGAGTATCTGTTTGAATGTAAGAAGGGCTTAATCAAACCCTGAAATTTTAAATGCTCTTTCGCTAGACTTAGGGTCAGAGAGTTTTAGCTGAACTAGAACGTGCTATAGTCTAAGAAAGATCAGGCTTTGCTACCTATGTATATGTTCGACTATCCCCGTCGTCAGCCTGTGCGTTGGTTCAAAAGAGAACCCGCAGCCTCACCCACTCAGGCCCCAGTCAATCTTATTAGCAAATGTGGGACCTCTAGCCGCATGGACTAGAGAACTGCATTGAGCGGATTGCATCATAATGTTCGGAGTGCAATGAACGATGCAGGGGGAAGGTCATCGAACTGTAACCTACTTAGAAAGCCTGAGAGCCTAGAAATTTGAAGTGTTAAAGTATCAGATGGAAAAAATCTATAGCACGTTTAATTCAGCTAGGTGGTGGGATTTTTTAAAGTTTTAGTGAAAAACTACAAGTCAGAAATTTTAAGTTGTCTCTGTATTGTGAGTCGATGGTTCGGTTTTAAAACCGAGGATGCGCCAAAATTTGTTATCTTTTCTTTAGTCTGATCCGCTTTCAGAGACAACGACTGATTTTCAAGAGTTTATTTTGCTGTATGTTCTTCTATAAGCTTGTATGCTTGTTAAATAATGGCTTACAAAGGTGTGGTTTATACCCGCATTTACTATCAAAGTTAAGTGTGGCACGATGAAACTCATGTATGATAATGAATAAAAAGGTTTGGCATTGAAAGTCATGAAAAATCAAAGTTAAAGATATGACTTTTACAGCGATTATGAATATGAACTCAATAAATTTGAACTAAATAACAAGGGGAAGTATTGGGGGGCTAAACGGTTACGGACCGTTTACAACAGGTACTTGTATTTGAAAAATGTCAATAGTTTCCTACAGCTTTGAAACGCTCTGTAATGCAGCTTGCAGAAACAAATAATAAAAAGTTTGCTGTGTAATTAAGAATTGAATTTTGCATCATTCAAATTAATGTCTAGCATTTTTGCTATCAGCGTCAAAAATTATGCTCAAGAGTTATTTAACCCGTACTTAACTCCAAGTTCGTTTCCGTACTGGGGTAGTGTAAATGCAATTCCTCGTCATTAATTTTCTCGTCAAACTTGCCTTCATTCTGATTTTACAATGGTCAGACTTGGGCCAAGTGCAAAAATGAAGTTCGGTAAGGGGATCGAATCAGCCATTTTCTCTTCCTAGACGTTTCTTCTGCTTTCTGTGCCACCATGAGTGTTGAGCTTTATGTTTTGAGCCTTTAATATACACTTAAAAGAAGCAAATTTCAAAGTTGAAGGCGAGAAAAAAATATTAGATGAGCGACTTGCATTTACAATTGACCAGAATTGATTTACACTTGCAGTTCGGCACGGGAAATCAATGATCATTAATAATTTCGTTCCTCTAGAGTTATTGAAGACTTATTACCTAAACTTTTTGTTCAGTGCTCGTGAGTAGATTGAATGGTTAAGGCAACACAGGAACATTTGAGACTCATTTTTTTGACAAATCATGTGAATATTTATCTTATTACTGCGCATGTAAGAAAACTTTAGAACTGAAGTGAACAGTTAGGCAGTTTGATCCATCGATACAAAGAATGAAATGTCTGTGATAATAGTTACTACTTTATAAAACAGTTTGTCGATAAATCTTTACTTCAGCAGTTTTAGAGGACATAATATTTGATTCAACCTTTAACAGTACACCACATTAGGATGCCATGATGTTACATTAAAAACCCGTGCCTGACACTAAGAGAACATCAGTACTGATTAGGAAGTGTTTCAACCCGAATGAGAAACACAAAAAATTTTTGATCGTTTTTTATTCGTTTTTATTAGCTTTTGGAACAAAATGCCGGCAACTGTACCCAAAGTTAAGACCGGCTGTAGGGGCTGTGTGAACTGTTAATCTGTAAAAGATGGGTTCAGTATATACTCATTTGAAAACAGTTGTCATTATATAAAGAGTTTGCAAATTTCTCCATAATCAGTTTTATGATAGGTATTAGTGGTGTTATGAAATATTGCTTCTTTCCAGTTTTCTGGTTTATGGGACTTTTTGGTTTTTTGGAGTTGTTTTAATGTTTGTTCTGTTTTTGTTTTGGAAGTTTGTGCAAGCATGGTTTTTACCGTGTTATACCAGTTTTCCTATAGTTCATTTCCATAACTTCTCCACTACAGGCGCCCAGCCCGGAATGAGCATGGAGCAGTGTAAAAAACACGCAGAGTATTCTGAAAAACCCCAAAAGGCAGTTTTTATTCACCTTGAGAAAATTTCTGACAGCTGTGTTATAACTTTTTCAATTTCTACAGGTTTTAAATTGAATTAGATTTTTAATGACCTGAGAGCGAAAGTAGTGGTAAAATCTAATTGGCTCACAAACTCAGTTATGTTTTTCCTAATTCGGAGAAAAATCAGAGTCCGATTCAGAGCGTGGTTCAGAGGCTGAATTACAGAAACGTCAGAGTCTTGATTGGAATCTGAATCACACAAATTTAGGGCAAAATGTGACCTGAATCAGACTCTGGATCAGTACTGAATATTTTTGAACTTCGTTCCTATTCAGTACTGATTTTGTTTTAACGTTTAGTAGGGGAAACGAAATTAGAAAAATCAAAGGCCGCATATTGTAAGTTATAAAGATCCATGTAAAAAACATAAAAGACTCTGCTAAAATCACTGAGTAATTGAATGCAAAAAACGTCTATTTAGCAAAGTTTTATTTTATGAAGTTCTGCATAACAATTAATTTACAGAATCTCATTGTGTGTAAAGAGAGTAGAAATGTGAAACGCCACCCAGCCTTATGATTTTATTTGCAACCACTTTGAGTAAAAAGCAGATAAAGAATTGAAGAGCAGCAAGCAAAATTGACCCCAAATTAACCTAAATAAACTAGTTTCAAAGCATGTTGGATTATATTAAAAATCCGGCCAACCATTTTCAGGTAATATATTCTTCTCGGTACACAAACTAATTTGTCGACAAACTTCTTAAACAATTGCAAAAACAAAAACATTATAACAAATAGATAACAACAATGATAGACCCCCCTATTTTCGGGGATCTTTGTGGAAAAGTTGCACACAAGAACTGTGCATTTGTCTAATAGGGTTTAGCACTGGAAATGTCAAAATTCAGCGCAATTTGAAACACTCTAGGATCATTAGTTTTAGTATTGAGCGCTTGGAACATTTTATTAGAACACAAACTCTAAAAGCAAAACTGCATTTTTGGAAACAGTTATAACATGTTGCCCATGTCCAGACTTTCGTGCGTTCAAAGTTGTCTGTGCCCAGAATTTCGTGCGTTCGAATTTGTCTATGTCCAGACTTTCACGCGTTCAAAGTTGTCTGTGTCCAGACTATAGTGCGTTCAAAATTGTCTATGTCCAGACTTTCGTGCTTTCATTCGTGTTTCCAGACAGTGTAATTTTGAACGCACGACAACTCCCTTGTGCGCTCATTTGGATCTAGAAATATCGAATTTCGGTCTGGCACATCGACCCAGTTCGAGGTGTTACAGCCATTTAACGGAAAGTTATTTAAGATAAGCGGTGAATGCTGGAAATGTTGTATGTTAAGCGGTGAATGCGTTAAAAAAACATAAATCAGGCTGTGAATGCGGTGAAAAAAACTTTACTGCCTAGTAGCGGTGAAATTACATAATTTGACCACTGATTTTAGCGGTGAATCTACAAAAACTCAATACTCTGAAAAAACGGTCCAAATTATGTGTAAAGGCTGCTCTCCCAATCGGTTGCGACGAGGAAAGTTTTACACCCCCCAGTTTGTTCTAAGTGGTAAAAAATCTGTCCTGATATATTTTTTTGCAGTTTGCTTTTGTGACTGTATATCTGCTATGTTATTACCGTTGCATTACAATTCAGTTCGTAACTATTTGCTAATCTTAGTTTTTTCAGTATCGAACTGGACTCCAATTGCTACAGATCACACAATACGAGATCGCTTTATGTATACCAGTTCAATCCGATAGAAAGACAAATCGAAGACAAAAATATAGGTCTAAGACCTGTTTATGCAAAAAATATTTAAACTAAGACTAATGATGGTTTTAGCTTTTGTTCTCACAAATTGAAATACCAGAAGCTTGGGATCGTAACATTTGAAATACAGCTCCAATAATTCGTAGATACAAGACAGAGTAACAATTAATATACTGCTGAAGAATAACCTTCAATACAAGATACAGTAACAAATTACTGCTCAAGAATAAATTAAACGCAAGACACAGTAACACGTTCCTTACTTCTGAAATCATTTTAACTTTGCAATACTTTGCGCTGATGTATAGGAAGAAAGCCCCTTTTCTGCGGCTGTTTTTGCTGTGTGTTGTTGTGTTGCTTTTGTTATTGACCCCGTTTCCTCCACATCACGTGACTCTGACTGTACTGGTAACTATAACTAAATCTGGGACTACCACGATGACTAATAGACAACTAAGACAAAAGTGTTTTCCCTAACTCTGTTTTTATGCCGGTACATGTTGTGACAGCACAGCCCCAACATCTTCGGCCCTGTTTTCCTTTGTTAAAACATCTTCGTCAAACGGTATCACTGGAGCGTGTTTCACAACAGGCCTCCTTTAGACTCAGTCTTTCGTTTGAACCGTTGCCCATCGAATTGCTCCGTCAGAACCTTTGATGGTTTCTGGTACTCAACCAAGTTTGTAAAATCCTCGGTTGGTACTATCTTCGACCAGCCAAAGAAGATCACCTTTGTCAAGATTCCTGTGAGATTCGACTGTTCAAAGTTGGTAGATTTTCCTTTCGAACTCTCTCCCAGATGATATTCGAGTAACCTTGTGTTTTTCGAAAGAGTAAAAATATGGTAAATATGGTAGACAAATGTTTTTTTTACCAATCAGAAAGTGGTTTGGGGTAATGGCTTCAAAATTGGTTACGTCAGAACTGAATGTCGTCAATGTTCTAGCATTCAATGTTTGCTCAACAAGACAAATTGTGGTTGAGAGAACATCTTCAGTAATTGTCTGATTGCCCACCACTGCGTACATTGCCTTCTTGCAACTTCTGCCCACTCTTTCCCACACACCACCAAAATGTGGTGTGGCACGTAAGTTGAACTTCCGTCTTATTTCTTGTTTAATCAGAGGTTCTTCAATTTGCTCCTTTTTCAATGCTGCTATGTACTATGCCAATTCACTTTCGCCTCCAATGAAGTTGGTCCCGTTATCGCTAATCGTTTTTACTGGTTTGTCTCTTCGTGCAATGAATTGCAAATATGCTTTCAAACAAATATCAGTGTCCAGCTTTGGAACAGTTTCTATATACATGGAGCTCACAGTAAGGCACGTGAAAAAGCGGCACCAACAATTCTCGTTTCTTCAACCAGTCTTTGCTCTGAGTGATCCTAAATAGTCTACGCCCACATTCGAGAACAATGTTGATGCGACAAATCGTTCTTCAGGTAGATCTCCCATTAATGGTGTCTTTGTTGGGGCTGTTCCTTTTCGACACGTAATGTATTTGTTTTTGATTGATGTCAAAGCATTTCGAATGCCTAGGATCCATAACTTCTGCTGAACTAAATTTCTGACATGTTCAGTGCCTTTGTGATAACTATTCTGTGTTCCTTTTGCAAAAATAATTCAACTACATGATGTTTCCAATGTAACAGTGCTGGATGCTTTGTTTTGAAGTTCAGTTGGTTTTTTCTGCCCTGGACACAAATGAGTCCTTGCTGGTCAACAAGTGCTAAAGATTGAAGGTTTCTGATCTTTTTTGGTGTTTCTTTCTCAGCCTTCAGAGACTTCATTGCTTCAGCAAACTCTTCTTTCTGTAGTATTTTGAAAATGGTTGCTCTGGCCATTTCTTTTTCTTCAACACCAATTACCTTTGTTGGCGGTATTGTTTTGCTAATGCTCGCTGCACATATGCCATTGTATTTATCAGACGGTTAAAATTGCCAAATCGTTCACATTGAACGATTAGTTCGTTTTCCTTGGTTGTAGTTACAAAGGCCGTTTGTTCGTCATTTTGTTAGTTAGAGGCGAATTGTAATTCCAACTGCTCAGAGCATTCGTTATCTGGTTGCTTCAACCAGGCCGGCCCAGTGAGCCATTCACTTTTTTTTAGTTGATCAACCTCGATGGCTCTTGTCCCGAGGTCGGCTGGATTGTTGATACCATTCACATGATTCCATTGTGAAGCATCCGATTTATCTAAAACGTCCGCAACTCCGTTCGCTACAAACAGTTGTTGTTTGCGGTGAGAACTGTTTATCAATTGCAGAACAGTAGTAGAGTCTGTCCAGAAGTTACAGCTTCGAATCTTGGTTTCGTGATCTTTAACTATCCGTTCTTTCAGCCTCACTTCCATGACTGCCGCACGTAATTCCAAACGTGGTATCGAAGGGTGTCCCATCGGTGCGACTCTGCACTTTCCGACTACAAATGCTAAGTCTGCTGAGTATTCCTTGGGCTTTGAACGAAGGTGGGCCACTGCGCACTTTGTGTCTTCAGATGCGTCGGCAAACACATGAAGTTCCCATTTGTTCTTGGCTATGCTGAAGTATCTCCTATCAATGCTGGTTGCTGCTACTTCTGGAAGCTGGTCTTTCCATTTCAAAACTCCTCTTCTTAGTTAGGCTCCACTGAGTTGTCCCCATTTTGCCCATTTACTGTCCCGATGCCCTCAAGGAATCGTCCCATTTGAACAATGAATGGTGCAAACAGTCAAAGAAGATCAAACACTGATAAAACTAGAGATAATATCTTCCTCTGGGTGATTGGGCTTTCAACTTCTTCGCTAGTACCCATGCAAACTTTTAAACTATCTTCAGTAACAGTCCACTGAAGTCCAAGCACGGACGATCCCCCCTATTGCGTCCCACTTCCACTTGCTTTGTGTCGCTGATTGATCTCAAGTCCCCAGGGATTTCTTCGGTCACTTTATTGTCGTTGGTGATCCACTTTTTCGGTTTGAGTCCATGTTTTGACAGAAGAGGTTGCATTTGTTTGAAAACATTGATTGCTTCTTCAGGAGTGTCGACTGACTTCATGAAAGCATCCATGTAGAAATTGTTTTAAATTGCTTTTGCGGGAATTGCAATAATTGTCCTCATTGTCAAATGCAGCTTGCATTAGAGCAAAATTTGCACATGTTCGTGAACTATTTGCCCCAAAAACTTGAAGTTGATACTCGTAAACCCTCACAAGTTCGTCCATTGTTGGTCGCCACAGGAATCTCAATCAGCTTTTATCTTGTTCAGGAACCCGCATTTGCAAAAAAATTGATTCAACATCCACGGTTAGGGCTATTGGTCCTTTCCGAAATCGAAAGATTCTTCCGATCAATCCGTGTAGTAGATCAATCCGGCTAACAACTTGTCATTTAGGCATATTTTTTTGTTTTTTGCTGCAGCGTTCTAAAAACGGCAGTTTTTACCTGGCTTGTTTGGGTTAAACACTGGATGGTGTGGCAAATACCATTCCTTTCCAAAAATTCCTTTGATTTCTGATTTACCTAGGATCTTTCCAAATCCCTTTTCAACATTTGTATCAATTGACTGTTGATACAATTCTTTCAAATTTTGGTTTCGTTGGAATCTTCTTTCCAGTGAGCAGAGTTGACCTAGGGCTGAGCCGTAGTTGTTTGGAAGATTGAGTTCTGGTTCACTCCAGGGATTGTTGAGCTTGTTGCTTTTTCTTTGATTGACTTACAACATTTGTTTTGGAAGCATAGGTTTCTATGTCCAAACAGGATTGAATGTTTTTGCCATTTTCACGTCTTCTGTGCTGACGAAATAAAAACTATTTCGTCCTCTTTTAACCTTCATGGATCCACTGACTACCCAGCCTAACTCCGTCAGGACAGCGACAGGTTCATTTCGTGTTCCTATCTTGTAGTCTACTGCCTTTTGTAGTTCATAGGCATCTTGACCGAGAATGATGCCATCTTCAATCAAATGAAACTTCTGTTTGGAAGTACATATAAGTGGCTGAAACTCTGTTTCAGTTTGTTGTAGTCATAAGAACCTTTAGTTAGAGGAACCTTTTTGAACTTCAGATCCTTTGTGCCGTGAATGCAAGCTATATTAAGCTTAGCATCTGTACCTCGATTTTGGAAGTTGTCCCGAATGTTTTGATCGATGAATGATACCGTTGATCAACTATCGAGGAAAACATATGTGTTTAGTCGGTTGCGCCCGTTCTGGATTGAGACGGGAACTATCTGAAGAAAGCTGGTAACTTCGTTACTTTCCTTTTTTGATGCAGCACTTACGTTGACTGCGTGATTACCCTCGTCCGTCCGTTGGGTTTTCCGAGTGTAGCAATCGGTTGTGCTTTTTGGTGCATCCATTTATAGCGCACGCGTTGACTTTGCTATCGTTGATCGTTTGTTTTTTTCCCAGACATCCATAACAGAGTTACTTCCACACTGCATTATATCAATCGTTATTATTCATGTTTTTAAAAACGTGGCAGTTCCAAACACAATTCTTGCCGTCCGTCCTCTAGAGGACATTGATCGCTTTGTGCTGGCTTTTTTTACATTGAAATTTGCACTAAAGATTGATGTCTTGGAGAACCGTTTATCTGCTCTGATACTTCGTTTGTCTTCTTTGCGTTCATCTTTAAACGGTGAAAACCCTTCATGCACGAATGCCAATCTTCTAACCACTTTTCAAGAAGAGTCTGATCAGGTCTATCTTCCTGGCAATCGTGTCGAATTAAAACCACTATTTTTCTTTAAGATTTGGAGGCAACTTCTTTATCGCGAGAGAAAGTGTTGCACTGCACTGCAAGTCGCCGTTGTAATTTTTTTGCTTCAAAACTTTAACGAAATTGCTTATCGTTATTGAATAAATGACTAGAGCATGTGAATCGTGAGCTTTTCTAGGCTGTTGTTTGCGCAAAGTCTCAAACTGGGCGTCAACGATCAGATGCAGACGGCCAAACTTCCGTTCCAGTAGCGACCAAGTTTGAGTGTAGAAAGAACCCGAATAACCCATACCTGGTATCGCTGACTTGGCATTGCCACTTAAGAGCATTTTTAGTTGGCTCATTTTCTCTGAGTCAGGAATATTACGTTGGTGCACAGTAGCAACAAACATACTTGACCTCAAATGAACTACTGGCAAAAGAACTTAATTTAAGCTTGGGTAGTTGACTGCTGCCATTGGGTTTCTCGTACACAAAATTTTTTTGACCCTAGGTCAAACCATGACACTCTCTACTTAATGATCTTGGTTTGCGTGACCAATCTTAATCAGAAATTACTCGCAGGTATGTGTTTGAGGTTCATTTTTAGAACGTGCGCAGTTAGGGTTGTATGCTTTTTCAAGTTCATCTGATCGGCCAAGGGAACATCTTTTTTTCTGGTCTCCTTCATCTGAATGGAGATCGACTGCGTATACTCGGAACAGCATCTTTGTCTGAGTCTAAGTCCTCTATGTCAAGGGCTTCTTTTTCTTATTCCAGGTTTAATACATCGTTTTCTTCAAAAGTTGCATTTCCATCACAAGTTCCTTCTTTTCATCTCAATTTCCATATTCTTCAATCGAAGCTTGACCGAAAAATCCTTCTCCAACGCAGAAAGTGTCTCAGCTTTCTTTGACTTCCAGTTTTGACTCAGCTTTCTTTTTGACTTCCAGCCAGAGGTTTTTGAGTCGTTGTCTTCGTTTTCATTACCATTCCCCGCTGAGAAACAATGATTTTTTTCTATTGGCTGTGAATTATCTGCAGGTGGTTCTGCTTCTTTGTTCTGTAGAACTGAACTTCTTTGCAGATTTGACATACTTTTCTGTCCGTGAATATATTGTAACCAATCGATATTTAAGCTTTGGAAGAATTTATGTTTATCTGTGCGGTGCAAATTCAAACATCTTTTTTTGTCTATTAGTTGCTGAAATCAGTTGTCGATCTCTTGCATCTGTTGATAAACTGTTTGGAGCTCACTGGGCCGGTCTTTGTTCTTTATAATATCGTAACCTTTTCGTGTTTTTTGTCGTAGCTTCTTTGAAGATGTCTATCTGTTTATCCAGGTTTTTGCGCCTCTGTGATCGAGTCACTTTGTTTCTTAATTTAAGCATTAGCTTATTTCTTTAAGGAAAGTCTCTGGTACAAAGAATCTCTTCAATAATTTGACACCAGCTTTTTTTCCACCGTCCCGGTCGGCAGAATTAGTGCAACGGCTGCTCTCTCAATCGGTTGCGACAAGGAAAGTTTTACATTGCCCAGTTCGTTCTGAATGGTTCAAAATCTGTCCGGATATTCTGTTTTATTGCAGTTTGCTTTTGTGACTGTATACCTGCTATGTTCTTACCGTTACATAACAATTCAATTTTTAACTATTTGCTAATTTTAGTTTTTTCAGTATCAAATCGGACTGGATTTGCTACAGATCACACAATATGGGATCTCTTTATTTATTAGAGTTCCATGCAATTGAAAAACAAATTGAAGACAATAATATATGTCTAAGACCTATTTATGCAACAATTTTGTACTCGCGAGTTAAAATACCAGAAGCTGGTGTACGTAACAGTTGAATTACGGCTCCAAAGTCGTAGATACAAGACACAGTAACGAATAATATACTGCTCAAGAAGAACTATCAATAAAAGACACAGTTACAATTTAATTGTAAGAAAAATTTAAACGCAAGAAACAGTAACACGTTCTTTACCGCTCAAGTGAGAATATTTTTGCAATATTTCGCCGATGCATAGGAAGAAAGCCATTTTCTGCGGCTGCTTTTGTTGTGTGTTGTTGTGATGCTTTTCTTATTTCTTCCCTTTTCTCGACATCACGTGACTCTGACTGTACTAGTAACTAAAACTTAAACTGGGACTATCAATATTAATAATAGAAAACTAATACAAAAGTTTTTTCCCTATCTCTGTTTTTAAGCTGATGCATCTTCCTATCCTTGTTTTGAAAGCTCAGCCTCAACATTATTTGTGAAATAAGCGGTGATTGCGGTGAAATTACATAAATTCTCTGCTTAACTTGTTGGTGACCTTACATGAATTCAGCGAGCAGAAAATAGTGTTAATATTGTGTGATATCAGCAGTGAATGCAGAGAAATTAATGGGGACCAAGGGAGGAATTGTAATGTTTCAGCCCTCCCTTAAAATTACACCATAATCTTACATCTTTCTGACTCTTTTTTCAAAGCTGTGATTTTATGTAATTTCACCACTAGAGTCAGCGGTGAACTTACAAAAAACCACCACATTTCGCTGCTAAAATACGTAGTATCACCGCTAAAAATTGCAGATTTTACAAAAGTTCACTGCACATGTTTTACAGAAAGTAGAGTGAATTTGATTTATATTCAAAACAAAGTTACTAGAAGTTAGTGAGAGATTGCGCAATGGAAGAAGAGCATGACATTCAGGAGGTGAGAAGTCCGAAACCTTTTAAGCGCAGTGATATGCGTTGATGTTTAGTATAGCGGTGAAATTACATAATTGGACCGCATTTCACCGCGAAAGCATGTTCGAAATTTTGGTAAAAAAAACAACTTTTCACAGCTTTTCTTACATATTTTTCCAATTTTTCTTCGACCCGGGAACCTACAATTCAGTCTGCTTCAATAGTTGAGTCATGCAAAAAAATCCGAGTAGACATTGTACACCATCCCTAATCTCAGGTTTAAATGCAATAGATTGTTATATAAAAGGATGAAGAAAGACTCCAACGTTTCGTACTGTTTTATTTAAATCTAAATAAGCCATTGAGAACTTCTATGTTCTAGAATCAGATTTCGTATGCGAATAGAGAGAGACTTGGATGAGTAAAAACAACAGCAAAAACGAAAGCAGGAAGAAGAAAGGAAGGAACTGTTGAGGCAGCGAAAAGAGATGAAAGGCATGGAAAGCAGACATCTGGACGAATTGGCTCATATTATCTCTCATTTGGACAATCTTTATTCCAAAAGGGAGGCTAACCTACGAAGGCGAATTCCAAAAAAAAATCATGAGAATCAACGTGATCGAAATAAATTGGGCGTTAACGATCAGAAGCAAACGGCCAAAGTTCCGTTCCAGTAGCGACCAATCTTGAGTGTAGAAAGAAACCGAATAACCCATACCTGATATCGCTGACTTGGCATTGCCACTTAAGAGCATTTTTAGTTGGCTCATTTTCTCTGAGTCAGGAATATTATGTTGGTGCACAGTAGCAACAAACATACTTGACCTCAAATGAACTACTGGAAAAAGAACTTAATTTAAGCTTGGGTAGTTGACTGCTGCCATTGGGTTTCTCGTACACAAAATTTTTTTGAACCTAGGTCAAACCATGACACTCGCTACTTGATGATCTTGGTTTGCGTGACCAATCTTAATCAGAAATTACTCGTAGGTATGTGTTTGAGGTTCATTTTTAGAACGTGCGCAGTTAGGGTTGTATGCTTTTTCAGATTAATCTGATCGGTCATGAGAACACACCCTTTTTTCTGTTCTCCTTCCATCTGAATGGAAATTGACTGCGTATACTCCGAGCAGCACCATCGTCTGAATCTAAGTCCTTTATGTCAAGGGTTTTCTTTTGTTATTCCACGTTTAAAACATCGTTTTCTTCAAAAGTTGCATTTCCATCACAAGTTCCTTTCTTTTCATCTCAATTTCCATTTTCTTCAATCGAAGCTTGGCCGAAAAATCCCTCTCCAACGCAGAAAGTGTCTCAGCTTTCTTTGACTCCCAGCCTGAGGATTTTGAGCCGTTTTCTTCGTTTTCAATACCGTTCCCCACTGAGAGACAATGATTTTTTCTACTGGCTGTGAATTATCTGCAGGTGGTTCTGCTTCATTGTTCTGTAGAACTGAATTCTTTGAAGATTTGACATACTTTCCTTTCCGTGATTATAACGTAACCAATCGTTATTTAAGCTTTGGAAGAATTTATGTTTATCTGTGCGGTGCGAATTTAAACATCTTTGTTTGTCGAGCAGTTGCTGAAATCAGTTGTTGATCTCTTGCATCTGTTGATAAACTGTTTGGAGCTCACTGGGCTGGTCTTTGTTCTTTATAATATCGTAACCTTTTCGTTTTTATTGTCATAGCTTCTCTGAAGATGTCTTTATCTGTTTTTCCAGGTTGTTGCGCCTCTGTGATCGAGTCATTTTGTTTCGTAATTTAAGCAGCAGCTCATTTCTTTAGGGAAAGTCTCTGCTAAAAAGAATCTCTTCAATAACTTGACACCAGTTTTTATTCCACTGTCCGGGTCGGTGGACCAATTGGAATGGCTGCTCTCTCAATTGGTTGCGACGAGGAAAGTTTTACACCCCCAGTTTGTTCTTAGTGGTTCAAAATCTTTCCGGATATTCTGTTTTTTTTTTTTGCAATTTGCTTTTGTGACTGTAGATCTGTTTTTTTCTTACCGTTACATAACAATTCAGTTCGTAACTATTTGCTAATCTTAGTTTTTTCAGTATCAAATTGGACTGAATTTGCTACACATCACACAATACGGGATCTCTTTCCGGGATTTATTAGAGTTCAATCCGATTGAAAAACAATTTGAAGACAAAGATATATGTCTAAGACCTATTTTTGCAAAAAATTTGTACTCACAAGTTAAAATACCAGAAGCTGGGGTACGTAACAGTTGAATTACGGCTCTAAAGTCTTAGATACAAGACACAGTAACGAATAATATGCTGTCAATACAAGACACAGTTAAAAGTTACTGCTGCTCAAGAATTATTTAAACGCAAGAAACAGTAACACGTTCTTTACGGCTCCAGTCAGATTTTTTTTGCAATATTTTGCTGATGCATAGGAAGAAAACCGTTTTCTGCGGCTGCTTTTGCTGTGTGTTCTTGTGTTGCTTTGGTTATTTCTTCCTTTTTCTCCACATCACGTGACTTTGACTGAGCTAGTAACTAAAAATAAAACTGGGACTATCAATATGACTAATAGACCGCTACTGCAAAAGTGTTTTCCCTATCTCTGCTTTTAAGCTGATGCATTTCCCTATGCAGATTTTGAAAGCTCAGCCTCAACATCATTTGTGAGATAAGCGGTGATTGCAATGAAATTACATAAATTCTCTGCCTAACTTGTTGGTGAACTTACATAAATTCAGCGAGCAGAAAAAAGTGTTAATATTTTGTGATATAAGCAGTGAATGCAGAGAAATTAATGGGGACCAAGGGAGGAATTGTAATTTTTCAGCCCTCCCTTTAAATTACCCCTTAATCTTACATCTTTCAGACTCTTTTTTTCTAAGCTGTGATTTTATGTAATTTCACCACTAGAGTAAGCGGTGAACTTACAAAAAACCACCACATTTCGCTGCTAAAATATGCAGTATCACCGCTAAAAATTCTAGATTCTACAAAAGTTCACTGCACATGTTTTACAGAAAGTAGAGTGAATTTGATTTATATTCAAAACAGAGTTACTAGAAGTTAGTGAGAGATTGCGCAATGGAAGAAGTGCATGACATTCAGGAGGTGAGAGTTCGAACCCTTTTAAGGGCGGTGAAATGCGGTGACGTTTTGTAATTTCACCGCTTACTATAGCGGTGATGTTACATAATTTGACCGCATTTCACCGCGAAAGCATGTACGAAATTTGTGGTGAAAAAAAAACAACTTTTCACAGCTTTTTTTACATATTTTTCCAATTTTTCTTCGACCCGGGAACCTACAATTCAGTCTCCTTCACTAGTTGAGTCATGCAAAAAGTTCGAATAGACATTGTACACCATCCCTAATCTCAGGTTTAAATGCAATAGATTATTATATAAAAAAGATGTAGAAAGACTCCAACGTTTCGTACTGTTATATTTAAATCTAAATAGGCCATTGAGAACATCTATGTTCTAGAATCAGATTTCGTATGCAAATGGAGAGAGAGTTCGATGAGTATAAACAACAGCAAAAACGAAAGCAGGAAGAAGAATGGAAGGAACTGTTGAGGCAGCGAAAAGAGATGGAAGGCATGGAAAGCAGACATCTGGACGAATTGGCTCATCTTATCTCACACTTGGACAATATTTATTCCAAGAGGGAGGCTAACCTACGAAGGCAAATTCCCGAAAAAAAGGATGAGAATCAACGTGATCAAAATAATTTGAGGCTAACCCTAGAGAAAGAGAGTGCCGGATCTCGAAAAAAGTGTCAAGAGGATTATGGTAAGCTACAACTACAACATAAAGCTATCACGAATTTGGCAAAACACGGCAACAATGATACAAGGTTGCTTCAACAGCAGCTGGAGCAACTGCAGGAAGAGAGGGAGAAAGAAATAGACGAGCTGCGACGGAGACAACT
>NW_027451553.1:0-12500 GCF_964194025.1 Convolutriloba macropyga
AGGGGTCTTAGAGAGCCCTCTAGCGGGGCGAATAGAGCTAGATCGAGCCTTGGGAAAGCTAGATCGAGCAGGACTGAAGCTAAACGATAGACCGAGAGGTCTGTCTGGTCCTCCTAGAGAGGCCAAGAGAAAGTACGAGAAGCTAACTAAAGCTTGATCGCGCCTTCAGCAAGCACGATTGAGCAAGACCGGAGCTAACACTAAGACCGAAGTGTCTTAGAGAGCCCTCTGGTGGGGCGAATAGAGCTAGATCGAGCCTTGGGAAAGCTAGATCGAGTAAGATTGAAGCTGAAAGAGTGTCAGAGGAGCAAATGAACCTCCAAAAAGTGAAAATCAAATTTTAGAAAAAACACAAGTTAAATACTGCATGGACAGTATTTCTATGTGTGGGGCATTATTAGGGGGAGGTGTCTTGTCAAAATATGGCTGGACTAAAGACCTCAACCCGGATAGGGTGGAAGGCCCCATGATCGGTCTGTTACTAATCGGTGACCGATAAAGACCTGACCAAGGCCTGTAGTAAGCTTGGTTAGGCATTACAGGAGTTAACACTAAGACCGAGGGGTCTTAGAGAGCCCTCTAGCGGGGCGAATAGAGCTAGATCGAGCCTTGGGAAAGCTAGATCGAGCAGGACTGAAGCTAAGCAAGAGACCGAAAGGTCTGTCTGGTCCTCCTAGAGAGGCCAAGAGAAAGTACGAGAAGCTAACTAAAGCTTGATCAGGCCTTCAGCAAGCACGACCGAGCTGTACCGGAGCTAACACTAAGACCGAGGGGTCTTAGAGAGCCCTCTAGCAGGGCGAATAGATCTAGATCGAGCCTTGGGAAAGCTAGATCGAGCAGGACTGAAGCTAAACGATAGACCGAGAGGTCTGTCTGGTCCTCCTAGAGAGGCCAAGAGAAAGTACGAGAAGCTAACTAAAGCTTGATCGGGCCTTCAGCAAGCACGACCGAGCTGTACCGGAGCTAACACTAAGACCGAGGGGTCTTAGAGAGCCCTCTAGCAGGGCGAATAGAGCTAGATCGAGCCTTGGGAAAGCTAGATCAAGCAGGACTGAAGCTAAACGATAGACCGAGAGGTCTGTCTGGTCCTCCTAGAGAGGCCAAGAGAAAGTACGAGAATCTAACTAAAGCTTGATCGGGCCTTCAGCAAGCACGACCGAGCTGTACCGGAGCTAACACTAAGACCGAGGGGTCTTAGAGAGCCCTCTAGCAGGGCGAATAGAGCTAGATCGAGCCTTGGGAAAGCTAGATCGAGCAGGACTGAAGCTAAACGATAGACCGAGAGGTCTGTCTGGTCCTCCTAGAGAGGCCAAGAGGAAGTACGAGAAGCTAACTAAAGCTTGATCGCGCCTTCAGCAAGCACGATTGAGCAAGACCGGAGCTAACACTAAGACCGAAGTGTCTTAGAGAGCCCTCTAGTGGGGCGAATAGAGCTAGATCGAGCCTTGGGAAAGCTAGATCGAGTAAGATTGAAGCTGAAAGAGTGTCAGAGGAGCAAATGAACCTCCAAAAAGTGAAAATCAAATTTTAGAAAAAAACACAAGTTAAATACTGCATGGACAGTAATTCTATGTGTGGGGCATTATTAGGGAGAGGTGTCTTGTCAAAATATGGCTGGACTAAAGACCTCAACCCGGATAGGGTGGAAGGCCCTATGATTGGTCTGTTACTAATCGGTGACCGATAAAGACCTGACCAAGGCCTGTAGTAAGCTTGGTTAGGCATTACAGAAGATAACACTAAGACCGAGGGGTCTTAGAGAGCCCTCTAGCGGGGCGAATAGAGCTTGATCAAGCCTTGGGCAAGCTAGATCGAGCAGGACTGAAGCTAAACGATAGACCGAGAGGTCTGTCTGGTCCTCCTAGAGAGGCCAAGAGAAAGTACGAGAATCTAACTAAAGCTGGGTCGGGCCTTCAGCAAGCACGACCGAGCAGTACCGGAGCTAACACTAAGACCGAGGGGTCTTAGAGAGCCCTCTAGTGGGGCGAATAGAGCTAGATCGAGCCTTGGGAAAGCTAGATCGAGCAGGACTGAAGCTAAACGATAAACCGAAAGGTCTGACGGGTCCTCATAAGAGGCATGGAGAAAGATCTGATACTAAAGTACCTCTCGGAAGTAATAAAATATGCCTGATGAAGCCGGGTATGATGTTTGTTGTTTGATGGCATTCATCGATTAGGTCTGGTGGATTCCCCATTACTCCGAGTGGTACTAGTAGAGGCTCCTACAGGGGTGAGCAAAGCGAGATCAAGCCTTAGGCAAGCTAGATCGAGCAGAACTGAAGCTGAAAAGCAAAATAAATGACAGGTCTGTCCAAATCAATAAACTTGAAATCCAGTGTGGTCACCACGGGTCACGAGGTGAATTCCTAGCGATTGTCTGCTGAACGTATAGGAAGGCCCGAAACGAACGATAATTTCATTGCACAGTGGAGATACTATACGTTCAGGAGTAGCATACATCGGGTTTGATCTATGATCATGTCTGGTCTCCGAGGATCCACCGGGTTACCAACTGGCACCGCTGTACTGGGTGTAAAACTGGGCCACCTGAAGTCCCGGGTGTAAAACTAGGTGCCTCTGTGCCAAAGTAGCGGCTTGCGTAGTGCATTATGCCTCCGGCTTGCGAAATGGTTATAAGCAATAACAACAGGACGCCGCGGGGTGTTCACTTAAAGGAGTAACGTTCTCTCAAGGGAGGGGATCTAAAAATCTTGATAAAACATTTATTCTATGCAAAATTTGTGCGCAAATTTTGCAAAGTAAAAAGCTGCACTGTAGCAAATTCTATGTGTGTAGCATTATTAGGGAAGTGTTGTTTGATGGCACCTCTCTACTTGATGCACCAAAGAACTACCTTGATGGCTCATGACCGCTGGTAATCTGTCGTCGCTAGTAGTTCGGAACTGAGAACAAATATGTTCGCAAATTACAACAATTATACAGCATATTGCTGAATAAAGCAGAACCGAATAATACTCAGTGACTTTACACCAAGACTGACTAATGTCTGGATTGTATCGTCCTACTCGAGTAAGGCGAAGAAAAGCTAGAAAGATACGCTTTTCACAAAGCAGGCTTAATGCATGCAAACCAAGGAGGAAGGAGTGATGCCCCTCCTTATAATAAGCAGAACCAAATAAAGAACAGACAGCATCATCTGTACAGTGACCAAGAAGAGGTGAAACTTCTGTATGTGAAAAGGCAATTTGAGCGAGATTTATTAGCAGACTAGTATTATGTTGTTTCTAGTAGGCGAAAGCCGAAACATCAACATGTGAAAATCTGATATTAAATCCTCAATCATTTTCCCTAGTATTATACAGCTATGAGTAACCTTAATTGGACACGGCAATTATTGCTGACCGGTGAAACTTTCGCATGGGAAAGACACACACACTTCTTGACAAAGCAATAAGTATTATGCTGTTTCTAGTACGCGAAAGCAGAAACATCAGCATGTGAAAGTTGTGAAGTTGAAGAATTTTTGTGTTGAGTACGATGTTGTTACTAGTAACCATGTCGACAGCTGAGAACTGTTCTCTAACCAATAGAAGGTGAAACTTCTGTATGTGAAAAGGCAATTTGAGCGAGATTTCTTAGCAGACTAGTATTATGTTGTTTCTAGTAGGCGAAAGCCGAAACATCAACATGTGAAAATCTGATATTAAATCCTCAATCATTTTCCCTAGTATTATACAGCTACTAGTAGCCGTAATTGGTCAGGGAAACATTGTTGACCGGTGAAACTTCACATGGGAAAGACACACAAATTACTTGACAAAACAATAAGTATTATGCTGTTTCTAGTATGCGAAAGCAGAAACATCAGCATGTGAAAGTTGTGAAGTTGAAAAGTTTTTGTGTTGAGTACGGTGTTGTTACTAGTAACCATGTCGACAGCTGGAAAGCTGTTCTCTAACCAATAAAAGGTAAAACTTCTGTATCTGAAGAGGCGGCGTGATTGAGATTTTTAACAGACTAGTATTATGTTGTTTCTAGTAGGCGAGAGCCGAAACATCGACATGTGAACATCTGGTTTTTAAATCATGAGTCAATTCTCCCTAGTATGATACAGTTGTTAGCCGGTATTGGTAACAGTAGAACAGAGATTTGGAGGGCAAAACCTGCTCATGGGAAATGCTCACAGAGCGCTATCTACCAGTACACATAGTATTATGCTGTTTCTAGTACGCGCGAGCCGAAACATCAGCATGTGAAATGTGTAATCGTGGGTAACTCTAAGTGTGTAGAGTACTGTGTAGTAACTAGTAGCCATGCCAAAGCATGCATTGAAACTCTTCGTGATTTAAAAAGCTCAAAGCAAGATTGACGAGGCCGCAAGGCTATGTCTTTCTAAATTCGAACAAATCGAAAGATTGTTCAAAGTACAATTAAACTGATTGATCCTGTCAGTTGCCATATGCTTGTCTGAAAGACTAAGCCATGCATGTGCAAGCGAAGCTTGAAAAAGTGGAACCGCGAATGGCTCATTAAATCAGTTACTATCTATTAGTTGATTTGCAAGCTAAATGAATAACTGCGGTAACCCTGCAGCTAATGCATGCTGATTGTCCGACACTGTCGGAGACTTTTACAAGACTACACCGGGTGATTTGCTAAGTACAGACACATCCCGTGATGAGTCCTAGTAACTGAAAGATCCCAGATAGCTTCGGCTTGGGGACGGAACTTCCGAATTTCTGACCTATCAACCTATGATGGTAGTGTAACGGACTACCATGGTTGTGACGGGTAACGGGGAATCAGGGTTCGATTCCGGAGAGGGAGCCTTAGAAACGGCTACCACATCCAAGGAAGGCAGCAGGCACGCAAATTACCCACTCTCCGCACGAGGAGGTAGTAACTAGAAATAATGATATGAACCTTTATGGTTTGTAATCAGAATGGAATGGACTTAAAAGCTCCATTGATGAACGAGTAGAGGGCAAGTCTGGTGCCAGCAGCCGCGGTAATACCAGCCTCTACAAGCGTATGCAATAGTTGCTGCGTTTAAAAAGCTCATAGTTGGATCTGTTTGAGTAGAACGGCAACATGGTCTTCAGTTAAATCTGTTGACTCGTTCCGCTCATCCTTCGCATCGAAGAAATAGTTTGCACTTAAATGTGACGAACTGTGGAAACGGTGTTTTCACCCTGAGAAAATTAGAGTGTTCAAAGCATCCTTTGGGATCGAATAATAAAGCATGGAATAATGGAGAATGACCCGCTACTCGATTGATGCCGGTTGGCTGAGTGCGGTAATGATTGAAAGGAACAGACGGGGGCATTTGTATTGCTACGTTAGAGGTGAAATTCTTGGATCGTGGCAAGACAAACTACTGCGAAAGCATTTGCCAAGAATGTTTTCATTAATCAAGAACGAAAGTCAGAGTATTGAAGAGGATTAGATACCCTCGTAATTCTGACCATAAACTATACCAACCTACAATTTGTCAAAGTCGATCTTGACTTGGCAAGAGATTAACCGGGAAACCAAAGTTTATTGGTTCCGGGGGAAGTATGGTTGCAAAATCGAAACTTAAAGGAATTGACGGAAGGGCACCACCAGGAGTGGAGCCTGCGGCTTAATTTGACTCAACACGGGAAAACTCACCCGGTCCAGACATCTTAAGGATTGACAGATTGAATATCTTTCATGATTATATGGGCGGTGGTGCATGGCCGTTCTTAGTTAGTGGAGTGATCTGTCTGGTTAATTCCGATAACGAACGAGATCTTCTCCATCTAAATAATGAAATTCACTATATGTGAATTCAAACACTTCTTAGAGGAACTATGCGGAATTAAATACCGCAGATGAAGTGAGGCTATAACAGGTCTGTGATGCCCTTAGATGTTCTGGACTGCACGCGCGCTACACTGTGTACTTTTAGATTGAGTACTCAGCCCTTGGTCCGAAATGGACTGGGCAATCAGAGAAAAGTACAGCGCTTCAAGGGGATCGTCTGTTGTAACTTGCAGACGTGAACCAGGAATTCCTGGTACTTATGAGTCAACAACTCATAGGGATTACGTCCCTGCCCTTTGTACACACCGCCCGTCGCTACTACTGATTGGATAGTTAAGCAAGAATTGCAAATTCCTACTGTTGGGACTTCGGTCTCCGGCAACGGGATGAAGCGGATCGAGCTTAATTGTCTAGAGGAAGTAAAAGTCGTAACAAGGTTTCCGTAGGGGAACCTGCGGAAGGATCAGTGATTGATTCCTTCGGGCATGGCTGCTGGTAGAGGCCATGTCTGTAGTGCGCATGACGCTCTGTCGCTAGAGATTGCTTGGCAACCAATCTCGAATTATGTATCGAGCTCAAAAACTACTTGTGTGGATACATAGTTCAGCAGTCATGGCAAGGGACTGCTTAAAGGGAGACTAGTTAGCAAAAGCAGCCTAGCAGAACTGCAGCTATCTAGATCTCAGAAGCTGGGTTATAGAAGCCCAGCTATAGACTTGTGAATGAGAAAGGCCTAAAAAGGTCCACAAGTCGCGTGGTTAGAACCGACACGCAAAAATCCCAGCGAGTGACAGAGCGTTGCGCTGTTCAGTGGGAAAGAGTTGAGCTACTCGGGGCGCCCACTGAACTTGCTCCGAGCCAAAGGCTCGAAAAAACACAGCTTAGCCTCAGATCCTTTACATAGAAGGCTAGCTAAAATAAACTTACCTTGGACGAGGGTAAAGTTTAGTCAGTTCTTAGGGGAGAGTAATCCACAGCTTCTCGCCCTCTGAACATTCTCCCAGATATGTAGGTCTGGGAGAGTCTCCTCCTGTTCTTCGGAATCTGGAGGTAGACAAAGACAGTACGATACGATCTTGCATCGGGATGACTAACCGATAATGATCATAATCTGACAATTTTTCCGGCTTGAGGCACCGGAGTCAGATTAAAGACACATACTGAACTAAAGGCGTATGTGCAAAGCTTGTCGGAGTGTAGAGAGTCAAGCTGAGTTGACTCGTCACGTGGTGATGACAACAGCCATGTGCAAAACACTCACAACTTTATCGTCTATGTGGAAAAGGTTGCTAACAGCGCTCTCTATGAGAGGCCCTCGCATATAACTATACGAGGAAAAGGCGATAGAGTTGTTTGAATGTGGGGCAGGTTCATCGACAAGCTAAGTTGATCACATTCTTGTTGTGGCATCCTACTAGAATTGGTCACGGTCTGCACCAACTCTCCCCAAGTTGGCCAGACTTAAAACTAGAAATAAGGTTTGCAGCTATGTGAACCTAGAAACTGTAAAGGAGTTGAAAGAACTTAAAGGAATTGAAAGAGGCCTTGAGGTATATCCTCTTGGTAAAGACCCACAAAAGCTCACAAAAGTGGCTTCGAAGGGCAAAACTGGTTCATCCAAAACAATTGGAGAGCTTAAAGCAGAACCAATTCGAATGAAACACTATTGGTGAAACTTCATCATGAGAACGTCACAAGCTGATCACGCTCTATGATATGACTAGTATTATGTTGCTTCTAGTAGGCTAAGCGCAAGCCGAAACATCAACATGTGAAAGTCGTAGAATTTTGCAATCAAACTGTGGCTAGTACTGTGATGTTACTAGTAACCTGGTGTTCCGTCATATGGCCAAGAGAGCATTTGAAGGCGAAACTTCTGCATGGGAAAGCTGCATCATGATCAAAATTTTATATCGAGTATTATGTTGACGTTAGTAGGCCTTGGCCGAAAACGCAGCATGTGAAAGGTATAGATAAAAGTTATTGTTGCAGTCAGTACTGTGTAGTTACTAGTAGCTGGATTTAAGCTCAAAATGAGACACTGTTGGTGAAACTTCATCATGAGAATGTCACAAGCTGATCAAGCTCTATGATATGACTAGTATTATGTTGCTTCTAGTAGGCTAAGCGCAAGCCGAAACATCAACATGTGAAAGTCGTAGAATTTTGCGATCAAATTGTGGCTAGTACTGTGATGTTACTAGTAACCTTGTGTTACGTCATATGGCCAAGAGAGCATTTGAAGGCGAAACTTCTGCATGGGGAAGCTGCATCATGAACAAAAGTTTATATCGAGTATTATGTTGACATTAGTAGGCCCTGGCCGAAAGCGCAGCATGTGAAAGGTATAGATAAAAGTTATCGTTGCAGTCAGTACTGTGTAGTTACTAGTAGCTGGATTTAAGCTCGAAATGAGACACTGTTGGTGAAACTTCATCATGAGAACGTCACAAGCTGATCACGCTCCATGATATGACTAGTATTATGTTGCTTCTAGTAGGCTAAGCGCAAGCCGAAACATCAACATGTGAAAGTCGTAGAATTTTGCGATCAAATTGTGGCTAGTACTGTGATGTTACTAGTAACCTTGTGTTACGTCATATGGCCAAGAGAGCATTTGAAGGCGAAACTTCTGCATGGGGAAGCTGCATCATGAACAAAAGTTTATATCGAGTATTATGTTGACGTTAGTAGGCCCTGGCCGAAAGCGCAGCATGTGAAAGGTATAGATAAAAGTTAGCGTTGCAGTCAGTACTGTGTAGTTACTAGTAGCTGGATTTAAGCTCGAAATGAGACACTGTTGGTGAAACTTCATCATGAGAACGTCACAAGCTGATCACGCTCTATGATATGACTAGTATTATGTTGCTTCTAGTAGGCTAAGCGCAAGCCGAAACATCAACATGTGAAAGTCGTAGAATTTTGCAATCAAACTGTGGCTAGTACTGTGATGTTACTAGTAACCTTTTCTTACGTCATATGGCCAAGAGAGCATTTGAAGGCGAAACTTCTGCATGGGGAAGCTGCATCATGAACAAAAGTTTATATCGAGTATTATGTTGACGTTAGTAGGCCCTGGCCGAAAGCGCAGCATGTGAAAGGTATAGATAAAAGTTATCGTTGCAGTCAGTACTGTGTAGTTACTAGTAGCTGGATTTAAGCTCGAAGTGAGACACTGTTGGTGAAACTTCATCATGAGAACGTCACAAGCTGATCACGCTCTATGATATGACTAGTATTATGTTGCTTATAGTAGGCTAAGCGCAAGCCGAAACATCAACATGTGAAAGTCGTAGAATTTTGCGATCAAATTGTGGCTAGTACTGTGATGTTACTAGTAACCTTGTGTTACGTCATATGGCCAAGAGAGCATTTGAAGGCGAAACTTCTGCATGGGGAAGCTGCATCATGAACAAAAGTTTATATCGAGTATTATGTTGACGTTAGTAGGCCCTGGCCGAAAGCGCAGCATGTGAAAGGTATAGATAAAAGTTAGCGTTGCAGTCAGTACTGTGTAGTTACTAGTAGCTGGATTTAAGCTCGAAATGAGACACTGTTGGTGAAACTTCATCATGAGAACGTCACAAGCTGATCACGCTCTATGATATGACTAGTATTATGTTGCTTCTAGTAGGCTAAGCGCAAGCCGAAACATCAACATGTGAAAGTCGTAGAATTTTGCAATCAAACTGTGGCTAGTACTGTGATGTTACTAGTAACCTTTTCTTACGTCATATGGCCAAGAGAGCATTTGAAGGCGAAACTTCTGCATGGGGAAGCTGCATCATGAACAAAAGTTTATATCGAGTATTATGTTGACGTTAGTAGGCCCTGGCCGAAAGCGCAGCATGTGAAAGGTATAGATAAAAGTTATCGTTGCAGTCAGTACTGTGTAGTTACTAGTAGCTGGATTTAAGCTCGAAGTGAGACACTGTTGGTGAAACTTCATCATGAGAACGTCACAAGCTGATCACGCTCTATGATATGACTAGTATTATGTTGCTTATAGTAGGCTAAGCGCAAGCCGAAACATCAACATGTGAAAGTCGTAGAATTTTGCGATCAAACTGTGGCTAGTACTTTGATGATGCTTGTAGCCAACCGAATTGGTTGAAAAGCCCAATAAGTAAGCTAACTTGGGAGAGCTTGTTGGAAACCAAATGCTACTAGATTGGTCCAAATACATCCTTCAACAGGGGATCACTTGGCTCGCTTTACGAAGAGGAGCACAGCTATATGTGTTAATTCGGTATGAATCGCAAGATTTGTTTACCGACCTCTCTAACGCAAAAGGCGGTCTCGGCTTCGGCTGTTGACTGCGTCCGATTCAGGGTTATATAACTCTCGATTGAACACATTGATGTTCTATTGTTGGTGCTTCCAATAAAATTGGAACACTTAAAGCAGAACCGATTCAAATAATAGCATTCTGATCAATGATTGCATTCCTTGATCAAGAACTGCTGGAGTCATTGTGATGGCGAATTTTCTTCATAAGAAAATTGCAAAGAGACGGAACTTAATGAGACTAGTATTATGTTGTTTCTAGTAAGCGGAAGCTGAAACAGCAACATGTGAAAATCAAGTTTTGTTCAATGATCTCGAGGCGATAAGTACTATGAAGCAACTAGTAGCCTAAGCATGACTCAGATTTGAGACAGTCAAAAAGACTGGCGAAACTTCTTCACATGAAAGTTACATAGAGAACTACAAATGTATACAGCGAGTATTATGTTGTTTCTAGTAGGCGAAAGCTGAAACATCAACATGTGAAAGTTGTCTGCAAACTGTAGAACGATATGTGATTAGTACTGTGCTGTTACTAGTAGCCAGTCTGACTGTAGAAGCCAAGACAAAGGGAAACTAATGCATCTGAAAAGGACAAGTTATGGAAAGATATGCACGATAAGTATTATGTTGTTTCTAGTAAGCGGCAGCTGAAACATCAACATGTGAACGTCGTTGTGTACAGTAACCTAGAACTATATAGTCCTTAGTAACGTGCATTTACTAGTACCTGTAATTGGTATTCAGACTCAGGCAGTTTGGAATAGTTTGGCAAAGATGCACCAGAGAAAACTGGGATTTGATACAGAAATTGTTGAATACAAGTATTATGCTGCTTCTAGTAGGTTGAATCCGAAACATCAGCATGTGAAAATTGAAAACATTTCTGGTTCGAATTGTCACAAGTATTTGGTGATCTGAGTAGCCAAACTCACTACAACGCCAATTGAAGGCAAAAATTCTCAACGGGAAAAGCTATTCTCATTGAATGAGCTAACAAGACGAGTATTATGTTGCTTCTAGTAGGCGAAAGCCAAAACATCAACATGTGAAAGTCTTGCTGAACAAATTTAATGTTGTTGAGCTCAGTACCGTGTGAATTAGTAGCCATAATTGGCGAGCGAAAATTGAACTGGCGAAACTTCGTCTTTGGAAAATTGCAGATGCCGAGCACTTATTTTGCAACGAGTATTATGTTGACTGTAGTAAGCGAAAGCCGAAACAGCAACATGTGAAAGCTGTTGAAATTTGTGGTCATTTTGCAATAAGTACAAGGAGTGTAACTAGTAGCCAGGTCAAAATTTGGGATAAGAATGAGCAAAAATTCTGCATGAGAACAGTTGAAATTATGAAACTAAATTACAAAGACTAGTATTATGTTGTTTCGAGTACGCGAAAGCGGAAACATCAACATGTGAACGTTTGTAACGAAGTTTCGTTAATTTTCAGCCTAGTACTGAGCAAGAACGAGTAGCCTCATCTCCAATCCCACGCAAAATGTAGTGAAATATGTGAGTGAACCTTATTCACGGTGAGGGTTTCCCGAGGTCTGTATTGCAGCGAGTATTATGTTGCTTCTAGTAAGCGAAAGCTGAAACAACAACATTTGAAAGTTGGAATTAATGACTGAATGGAAACTTCGACCTGTGTTTGATAGTAGTAGCGAACAAAACTGCTGAATCGGTTTCTGTCTCATATTGGTCAGTGAACCAATTAAGAGACAATCAACTACATAACCTGAATTGGGCGAGAGAACCCCCTTAACTTAAGCATATCAGTAAGGGGAGGAAAAGAAATCAACTGAGAATCCCTTAGTAATGGCGAATGAACAGGGAAAAGCTCATCGGGAAGAGAAATGGCAACATTTCTCGGTGTCCGGTATGGTTTGATGCTAGACTGGTGAATTTGTCCTGATGTCTACTGGAAAGTAGCATCAAAGAAGGTGAAAATCCTGTAAAGGTCATTTTCGATACCAGTCATAATGGCTCATTCCTATGAGTAGAGTTGTTTGAAAGTGCAACTCGAAGCTGGAGATATGTCTCTCCAAAAGCTAATTATAAAGCGAGACCGATAGTAAACAAGTACCGTGAGGGAAAGTTGAAAAGCACTCTGAAGAGAGAGTGAAAAGTACGTGAAACTGTTGAAGGGGAACTGGAGTGAGCGTTACCATACTCAATGCCTTGATATTATATTCTCGGCTACCGAGTAGTGTAGTTGTCGTCTTTTGGCAAATCTTGTTAATGAATCGAGCAGAAGTTTTCCTCGGAATTCTTCTTGTTGATTCTAAACAAAATGAGATAAATTGATCTTGATTGCCTGTCTGACCTCAACTTCCTATTCAATGCTCTCTACAGCCCGTCTTGAAACACGGACCAAGGAGTGTGAGTTGCTTGCAAGTGTTGTCGCTCATTGAAAGCGCACACGCGAAATGAAAGTGAACAGTGTAATTTTTATGAATTGCAC
>NW_027451554.1:0-27628 GCF_964194025.1 Convolutriloba macropyga
TATAAAAAAATAATATTTTCATTCTTTTTTAATCTAGTTTTGAAATACTGGATTGGATATCAATTGAGACTGATTCTCTTTTGCGATACAAAAAGTAAGATTTTTTCGAGTAGGAATGACATTGATGTTTGCAACAATAATCATGATTTTGTTTGATTAGCAAATGAATTAAAACTTTGGGACAGATAAAAATTAATCCGATCATTAACAAATGGCCAATTGTCGTTTTATCGATTCCAACTGTTCGCAAACTCAAATCATCTAATAAATTACAGTTCCATTAGATTAGAATTAATTTTTCAAAGAAATCAAAAATATTAGTATGACAAGGTTTCCATTAGCGATAAGAAATTGACACACACACACACACACACACACACACACACACACACACACACACACACACAAACACAAAAACACACAAATTCGAAATCAAAAGAACTTCTAGCTGCTGGTGCGCAAGAAAAATCCGAACAAAAGACAAAAAAGGAATTTGGATGGGCTATACGATGTTGCGGTAATGGCGTTGTGAGTTATAAAACTAAATCCTTATAAGCAGCCATAAATGAGAACCTGGGAAACAAGTTTTATGAGTGCAAAACACAGATTTTGCAAACAAAGTTTCCATTGTCCCAAAGAAGGAGAAAACACAGTTTTGCAAGAACAAATCAAGAGACGCCCTTCAAAAATAGTCACGAATTTATATTCTCGAGTAGCAAATAGTCCCGGATAACTGATGTTTATCTAGAGAACAAAATGACAAAGCATGTAATCGAAGACCAAAAAAATCAGATTACTTTGGCCGAAAATCTAATACATCATGCGTTTCAACTAAAATTTATGTGGCTATGCCATTTAAAACTGGCATACAAAAACAACAACGCAAACTACAGCAACATTGGTTCAGATTGTATTTACAATGTATCAAACTAAAATATTTTGAGTTAAAAGGGAACTTTTATACTACAAAATATTTTAGGTAACATATGATCCGAGACTATTTGTCAACTCTCTGATTTTATTCTAACTAATTTTGTATAAATCCTAATATTTTTGAATTAGA
Source organism: Convolutriloba macropyga (assembly GCF_964194025.1). Classification (NCBI taxonomy): domain Eukaryota; kingdom Metazoa; phylum Xenacoelomorpha; order Acoela; family Convolutidae; genus Convolutriloba; species Convolutriloba macropyga. The sequence goes on from NW_027451554.1 coordinate 1,064, forward strand.
GAAAATCTAAAATAGACATAATACCAGTTAATTGAATTGGAAATCCTAACTATAAATGAAATCTCAAATCACTCTAGCTGATTTGTTCTATTTTTGTGAAATATCAATAGGCGTAGAGAAAATGCAGAAAAAAAGTTGTATGAGCGGCAAAATTTACTATCCATAGCTGGAGAAAGAACGCAAGAGCTTTTTTTGGAAAGCAATCATACTTCCAATTTAAAAATTTTTTGATAGACTCCAACTTTTCATTTATGCTTTTTTCCCGCTCAATTGCACTCTTTAAAAAATAATTTTATAAGATAGCACAAAAACTTGAGAAATGTTTTCTCCTAATCAGTTCACAAATCAGTTCATAAGGTGTCTCTTCACTTTTGGATGTTGTCTGTCCAAACCATACTCATCAAAAAAAATTATTTTCATTCTTTTTTAATCTAGTTTTTGAAATACTGGATTGGATATCAATTGAGACTGATTCTGTTTTGCGACACAATAAGTAAGATTTTTGTTGAGTTGGAATGACATCGATGTTGCAACATTAATCATGATTTTGTTTGATTAGCAAATGAAATAAAACTTTGGGACAGATAAAAATTAATCCGATCATTAACGAATGACCAATTGTCGTTTTATTGATTCCAACTGTTCGCAAACTCAAATCCTCTAATAAATTACATTTCCATTAGATAAGATTTAATTTTTCAAAGAAATCAAAAATATTAGTATGACAAAGTTTCCATTAGCGATAAGAAATTGATTCCAATTTTTATTTGAAATCGCCTCTAAAATTTTAATAAGTGTTTTGAAAAGCTACACTGAACAATAGATATACATTTTATCCGACTGAATTTCCTTCAGATTTTTGTGTTTGTGCACATTCAGCACAACTTATAACAGAATGAGATAGAAAGAGAAGTTTTGAAACACCTCGCATTGTTTTTAAACAAAGTCTTAGAGTTGAAAGTTGGAGCTGACAATCAAATAAAAAAATGACTTATGTCAATAGAGATTGAAATAATTGATTCGAAAAAGTTTTTTAAAAAACTGCACCAGATGAAGTTTGCCGGGCAGTCCAAAGTGAAGAAAGGCAAGAGTCACATCATAATTGTCCATGCTTCAAAAGTCAACGAAATTATCACTCAGTTACAAAGTGCGGCATTGAAATGGGCTTTTTTTGCTTAAATACCTTCGATAATGAACGGTGGTTTTAAAGTTCGTCAAAATATTACAGACACAGAATTAGCAAGAGAACTCTCGTGCTCTTAATAATTGAAGGAAAAGTTTGTCTTTTCTCTTCTCTGAAATAATAAGTTAAATACCAGTAAAAGAAAACGTGGAAACGCCCAAGGCAAACTGTGTCAATAAAGAATAGAAAAGCAACTTTCAAAGCATTTGGGAGAAGTGTCATCAATTACGCTGCACCAATTTGGACTCCTACTATCAGCCAAACGAACTTGAAAAAAATACAAATGAAACAGAATGCAGCACTCCGCACTGTTCTTGGTTGCACGCGTATGACAGATGCCGGGCACCTGCACCAAGAGATCGAAACGCTGCCGGTACAGGAGCACAACAACCTGCTCTCGAAACAATTTCTCTTAAGATCTTTCCAGCGTGACAAAGTAGACCACCACACTGTAAATCAGCAGCAAAACAGGAACTTGAAACCTACTCTGGAAGCAAAATTCAAAAATGATGTGGTAGACCTGATCGACAAGAAGACCCATACCACGCACGCTGCATACAAAGAGGGCCTGAAAATCCTGCATACCCGCGAAGTGCGCCGCCACATTAACAGCACCACTTCAAAAGTACTAGGGTGTAAGCCCCCGGCAATAAATCCGGAGGAACAGCGGCTCCTGCGGGAATCTAGATGCAAGCTGAGCCAACTAAGATCTGGGTATAGCACTCTGCTAAACAGCTAAAACCACCGCATCAACGACACCATACCCAACGCATGCAATGGCTGTGGAAAAGGCCCTCACAACACCCACCATCTTTTCAACTGCGAAGCTAGGAGAACAAACCTCACAGTTGAGTCCCTGTGGACTCACCCGATTGACGCCGCTGTTTTCGTGGGCCTAGAAACCAGCGAAGCAATGACTCAACCCGCAACGCAAGACACTACCAACACACAAGACAGCTTAGCTGCAAGCCTTCCCCAGTTGACTGGTGGGAGGGGGCTGACAGTCCTCACCACCGAGGCGACAAGCCAACCATCCCATCAGTCATCTAGGACCACAACCCCACTCTAATGACCTTGACGACCGAATATCTGCGGCTACAACAACAACAACAACAAGAAAAGCAACAAAACAACACGTGCCAATATGTTCAATTTGTCAAGAGGATTTCTGATGTTCTTCTTTGTTCTGAATATTTAGCAGGACAAAGCAGTTACAAGACAGATATCATTAAAAATCATCAGATGGCAATAGATGAAAAATAGACTGAAGATATACAATCAGCAGCCCATAATAGAAAATTTGGTAAATTTCTGTTTACATATCCGCAGACATTCGCTCTTTTTACCATGAAACTTCGTAGACAAAAGAACCACGCTTTTATGTGTGGTAACTCCATATCTACACACAATAACAACTATTCTTTTATTCTAAACGAAAAAGAAAATTTTGTTTTTCTTAGCAAATGTCAATGCACAAGTCAGGTGTTTGCTCCCGTCTAAGTTTTATATTACAAAAAAAATAATTGACTTGCTCCTCTTTATAGAAATAGTTTTCCGTTATTCGATTTTTCTTTGTCTGAGGGGCCCCTTGCAGTGACCTCAGGCTAATAATTAGATTAAAAAAGTTGGGGTTTGCAAAACTTTTTCTTTCGAAACCTGAAAAATTTTAAAAACATTTAGCTAGCTGAATGCTGTATGGTGACCACCTCAGTCACTTTTATCTTGCTTTTTTCAAGTCAGATACAAGACATTTTTTTGATCACCAACCATGTGAAGATAGTTCGAACCTTCAACCCACTTCAACCTTCTTAATAAATAATTATATATATATATATACATATATATATATATATATATATATATATATATATATATATATATATTGCAAATTGCACAAAGTAGATAGTGTAATCCGTTTGTAGGAGATATTGATCTTTATGTCACCAAACAGCTTAACTAATTTCCGGCATTGTCAAAAAAACATTGAGGCAGCTCGCGTTTTCACTAACGTTGTTACCATTCGCTCGCCAGCAAATATCAAAATTTCAATTTCTTTTTTTTTCAATTTTTTAATTATTTGCAATGTGAAGCATATTCTCTTGGAGGAAAGCATGTCTTCAATCAATCATGGCTAGCAAAAAAGTCAAACCACCCGCACTTGGATATGTCAATTTCAACCAATAGAAGTCCTCTATTTTTCTTGGAAAAGGTGACTACAAGTCAAACAAGGGAAGGACTTTATTACATTGAGATCGAATCGTCGGTTTTGAAACAATCGTTTTTTTCTGAACGTCACATTAGAACTCGAAATGTTTACTTAACATGTATAAATCTTTCTCACCAAAAATGTTTACATTCGTTGCCCTATTTATACTTATTTATCAGCCGTAAGAAAAAAGGAACAAATATGCCTTTTCGTTCTATTCTTCTGAAAGAGCTGCTTACCTATAACTTTTTTTTCTCTGTAGAACAATTTTATGTTTAAATCTGGAGGCAACTTTCAGTTATCAGACTTTTTTCGCTATTGATCTAAACTTTGGTCAAGCGTTGACATGCGGATATTTCCGCGTAATAAAAAGCACCCCCCTTAACCACCCTTAACCCCCCTAATACCCGTTGCCCCCCCCCAACCCATCGCTTTAGGCACATCTCGACCTCATCTCTCCTGGTATTCGTTTACGTGCCCAAATGGAGTGAGGTAAACTAAGTTAGCTCCGTGTTGGTTACAAGTGCGTTTACCCTATATTCACAGGCTCTCCGATGTTTTTCCAGTGGTCTTTTAATAAACTAATTGGGAAAAACCGCTAAAAGGACCATAACTGTGTCCAATCAATGTTGTTACGCCAACGGAGTTTTAATGGAAGGCGGCTATAACCCCGCGCTAATTGGAGCTGGTCGAATGCACAGGGAGCTGAACTCTTTGTACAACCTGCAGGCTCATTTCTGGAATGATTTGTACCCTTACACTATGTGTTGTTTTCGCATGCCTCCTTATCGCCCTCAATGTCAAGAAAAATTCAGAAATTTGAGGAAAACAATAACTGGTACCTACTGGCCACACAACATCAGATTTAACAGAGGGGATCCGGATATCGAAACAGCAGATGGAGTCAACTACCCATTCATGGGTTTGGGCGTTTATACAATGCTTACTACTTCCCAAGATGTGCCCACAAACATTCAAGTCAGCATGCGAAGATTGGGAAACGGAACAGTTTTCTCTGGAATTGCTGTCAAATACGATGGAACACTTTTGGAATGTCATATCACTGAAGACGGGGTTTTTACACTGGCTATCAATAGCTTTGTAATGTCTAATACACTATATTTTTACTTTCCCTTTTAAGGTTGTAGAAATTGTGACAGATTAGACGGCAGTTTTCATTACAGTTGATTGGTTCAACAATAGCCAAAATTAATTTTTTCTAGTGAAAATTCTAAAAATTAAAAAAAAAGATGAAAGAAAAGTTAGAGAAAGATGATATTTTTGAATATAAAAAATTTTGGTGTCCAGCGTTCATTTCCAGTCGCCAAGTTTTATCTAACAGAATAAAGAATGCTAAGATATCTAACTGATAACAACATTTTAAATTAATTTTAACGTGCTTTAAACAGGTTAATAAATTCTTCTTTTGATATTTTAACAATAAAAGGGAGAGCATCAAGGTTCGCAAACTGGGAAAACTCAACGGGTATGTTCTATCAAACGTTGAACTTCACGAGAACAGTGAAAACAAAAGGTACAAGTTCCATTTCCTGGGAAACAATTTGATTGTCGTGGTTCAAGTGGTGCATATGCTGGATCTGTTGATTTCTGTGCCTCCAACTTTCGTAAACCAGACAGCTGGTCTCATGGGTGTGTTCAATGGAGATCCAACTGATGACTTCCAAACTTCAAGTTAGTGCGACTTTTCTTTCTATCTGAGAGAGTATACTTAACTGGCGCTGAAAACTGTAAATGGCCAATAGGAGAGCTTGCATTCTAAAAAAAAAGTTTTTATTTCATCGTAATGGAACTGCATTCAGTTTGAACAGTATGCAAACAGAGACACCGAAGGATGAAGTCCTCGGCCCATAGACCGAGCTCATAGTCTGAAAAAGTTTTGGTCACGCTCCTCCGTCTGGGCCGTACCTGAACTGGGTATGTTCGGTCTGGCTCATACCACGCCGTCTGTCTGTTTTCTTTGGCCCTTAAACTGAATTGGATCTAATCGGTTTGGTCCGTAGTCGGTCTTTGGTCTGTTTGGTTAGGCCCAGGCTTTGTCTTGGGTCTGTTCGGCTTGGCCCATTGTCGGCCTTGTGTCTGTTCGGTCAGGCCCACACCTGGATTTGAGTCTGTTAGGCTTGAACTCTTTATCTGTGACCCAAGTCCGTTTGGCCAATCTCTTTTGGGTTGAGCAACTCATCTTGGGACCAGTTTAGTCAATACCTTTGATATCTACTCTAGAAACTGCCGTTTTCCGCGAGAAATGGAGAATCCTTCTTTGAGCATAAACGGTTTTACTTGATAGAATATAATTTTAACAGCCACAAAAAGATCCATTGTCAATCTTTAACAGGCTCAATAGTTTACTTAAAATGAACCTAGGGGAAAGATTGACAAGAATTAAATCAGATGCGGCTCATTTTTGCCGTTTCCCATACTAGTCCAGCAACCAATCAAAACATTTTGTGATTGTCTAAAATAGACGATAGTCTAAGTGCCTCAACAATAACGACCGAGTTCTTTGTATTGTAAAATTGCACACATTCGTAGCCAAACATATCGACAGCCCATATCAGTAAACTCTCAAAAAATAGACAATGGTCAAATATTTTTTTGTTGCAAAATTCTTTTCCCCAATTTTTGCGCTTACCCATGCGAAAGGAAGTACAATATTCAGTAAAATTACTTTATGTTCAGTGATAGGTCCTTCTGGGTGTGAAATAAAAGCTATACTAACTGAATATTGAAAAATAAAATTTTTCAGTTTTGAAATTTGGTTTTATTTTTTTTCCTAAGTTCTTCATTTTTCTTTAAACACAATGAGAATATGTAGGAGCAGAGACAGTTCTCAAAAAATCTTCTTCCTGCATTTATATTGTCTATAAGAAAATGAAAACAATCCGGCAACGCTTAAATTTGTATCAGGGAAATTGCTAAAATGAGAAAAATGTGCGTCTCTAATTATTCTATACAACAAGCAGTCGCTTTTGAGTTCCTGAATACCAGAAACACAGAGTTTGTACGATAAAGTTGCTAATTTGGAATACCCAAAACTTTTGATAAATCTAACAAATGATTGAAATGACTACAACAAGACTACTGAGATTTGGTTATAGGGACATGAATTGCTGGCATTTTTTTCATAAAATATAAATGAGTGAAAACTCTACTGTGGTTGCGAATCTTTTCATAGAGAGTAATTACATCATCTCCACTTAAAAAGTTTTCTGGGATACCCCAAAAAATGAAAATCGTTTTCACCAAAAAAAGCCGGGCACAGAATAGTCCAATTTGTTTTTCATGTTAGAAATGTGAACCACTAATAGATTTTGTTTGATAAAATTTTCTATATTTTATGCTGTATATTTTAATAATGCCAATTAAGGGTGTTATAACGTTTTAGCTTGGTTCAATTTGTTTCAAGAAAACCGTCTTTTGAAAACATATGCTAAGCATTCAGTATCCTTCGTCGCTGAGGATCCGTTTATTGTACAATCAGATAAGATTTGAAATCTTTTAAGTGTTTTTTTGGGATGCCTTAAAAAATTGGAAAACAGCGCTCACAAAAATTGGTCACGGAAAAATTGTTGTAATGTTTATGTTAAAGTGGACAAGTAAGAATATTGTTTTTGGTGCAAACTTAAATACTTTAATCTCTAAATAAACTCATGTTTTTTGAGAAAAAAAACGTCTCTCGTTTTTTCCAGTAAACAAGTTGATTAAAACATACTTTAGGCATATGAAATCCTTTTTTATGAGAATCAGTGAATGGTCTTATCAAAGGAGGTTTCGAGCCAGTTCTCTCTTTTTTAAAAAAAATCCTTTTTTGACCTTAGATCAAATTGAGCTCAATCAGTGCACTCCGATGGACACTTTGGTTCTGGACTGTATGACAAGACCTGGTCTTGATGTGCATCTTTATTCCAATAAATGTTTCACAGTTTTTAACGCCAAGTCTTATTGAAATGCATTTTAGGTGAAGGTTTTGAGCTTAAAACTGACAAAATCAGACTTACGAAGTTTCAATTCAAACGCTATAATAAGCAACGTATAAGCTTTCGTACGTAAATAGCAACGTGTTATGATTATAACGTTTTAGCCCCTCCCCCAAAATTGCAACGCTAAGTAACGTTCCAATTGCCAAGAATCATTATGGGGGTATACCAAAACCAGCGGTTCGAGGAAATAAACCCCCACAGAAAAAACCCCCACTTAACTTTAGATACGAAATAAACCCCCACGGAAAATAACCCCCATTTTAAAATCGAATTTTGGTCATTAGAATTTGTTCGGTTGTGATAGTTTCATATCAAGTCTCGTGGGCCGCTGAGGCATGGCCATGGCAGGCGAGGCATGGCCAAACGCGCTAAATGCGCAGCTCTTTAATAATAAAGTGGGGGTTTATTTCCGTGGGGGTTTAATTCCGTGGGGGTTTATTTCCGTGGGTGTTTATTTCCTATCTAAAATGAAGTGGGTTTTTCCGTGGGGGTTTATTTCCGCAACTGGAACCAGCGTGTTGATTCTCCTTTGTACGTCTCATTTTTTTCAAAAAAAACAAATAGATTCTTTGATTTATAGAACTAACAGTAAATGGTGAATCATTTTGAAATAAACATGAAACTTTTGAAGAATTGAAACTCTTTGAGAAGTAACTGAGAATATTTGAGAAACTCTTGACATGTAAATGAACATTAGTATGCCAATATTTGTATGTCTTAATTGCAAACTTTGACCTTTGAAATGTTCGCAAGTGTTCCAACTTTGTGTCGTGGTCTAAAACAACATGATAAAGTCAATTCTTTGATAAGGACTAATGTCGCCAAATTGTTTCAGATGGAACCACACTTGATCCAAAGTCAGATTACCTAACTCTACATCATGATTTTGGCGAAACCTGGAAAGTGGAAAAATCAGACTGGATTTTTACAGTGAAGTCCATAATATCTGCGATTGAGAAGGAAATAAGGATGGGACAACCTTTCACTCCAATCTACCAGATCTCTTTCGAGAGTGTCGAAAAGGAACTGCAAGCTGCACTGGTATGATTGTCTTTTTTCCTGTTTCTCTAACACAGGTTGTAGTACGATATTTCCCCGTTTTTTGGATAAAAAACTGGCGTCAAAATACTTAAGTGCGTCATCTAAGCCAAACAAAGAAACTGCAAAATCATTTCAACTTAAAGTTTTTTGCAGAAAAGGTTAGAATTTTTCCTCTAATTTGTAGAAAAAGTCAATAGGTAACTTTGAACCCGACAAAGCGAATGGTTTTTTCGAAAAAAAGAAACAGGCACAATTGATTTTCATTAAAAAAGTGTAAAGACCATCTGATTTATTGGTCAAGGTCCCGGTCCAAGAAACCTATAGAAATTAGCAATTAATCCTGACTTTTAAACGTATAAAACGGTACGAGTTGAGAAAGCTAAACCAGCGAGACTGATTTCCTATCGTTTGTTTAACAAGTTTTAGACTTTAATTAATCTAATGTTTGGATGCAATTTCGTAGCAGTTCTAAAACTGTGTCAAATAGCAATAGACATGGCAATCATGTGTAACTATGGCAAACCATCCTTCGTTAGATTCTTACACTATTGGTTTTTTTGCAAAACTGTACAACAACAACCGCTTGAGTTTTTCGTTGTGCTTGCTTTCTCATTGGTATAGAGCGGAATCTGAGCAAATTGATTGAAGCATGAAAAACTAACTTATCTTTTGAAAAAATCCTTCATCTCCTGGAGAAAATATAAAATGGATTGCTAATTGATAAGTGCAGCGTTAAATATGCTGACAGAAATTGTTGATCGTTTGTTTTCTATTTGCTTCCGAAAAAAAGTTAGTTCAAAGTAAAAAAGTTTGTAATAAGCTGCAACGTTTTCAAGATTCACAACTCTCTTGGCGCAAGTCTTTTTTGAAATCTCTTTTTACTTCTCTCTTATTTTGAGAAAATTGAAAAAAAAAGTTGTCGCAGTTATTTACAAATTAGTTTCTCTTTTTAAATGTTACCGATATTTTTTTACCGTAACAACAGGTAGGTTTGTCAGAAAGAATTGGCTTTTATGCCAAAATTTAGTCTCAAAGATGTGGTCCAAAAATTGAGTCGCGTTTTTAAAAGTCAAAGAAATATTTACTTAATGCATGTAAATTTCTTTGCAATAAGGTTGCAGGTGAGCAGAGTTTGCGAGATATACCGAAACTCTCATCTTTGTTTGACCTATAAACACCTATAAATACTTTTTATCTTTCGAAATGAACAGAAAATGTCACCATTGACTACATCTGACTGGAAAAAAAAGTGCACTTAGTCACTAGTTTTTTCGGATATCTAAGACAATTTCCGCGCATTATTTCAGCCTAAAACTCTGTTGCTGAACTTCTAATATATTAAATGTACGTCGCACTTGAACGCAACGGTTAACAACGCTCTTATCTCCACATGCTTTAACGATCCTTTAACATGCAGCCTACACGACCATGCTTAAGTGCCTGATCTGTAAATGTTTTTTTTTGCTCATTAAGCATACGGCTTAGCAAAAACAAGCGAGACAAAAAGCCATCGACCAATTTTCGTATGTAGCCACTATGGATAGACAACAATAACAGGCGTCGGTAGTGCAAGGGATTAGACCTGTGGCTGTGAAGCGAGGGTCATGGGTTCGAGCCTGAGTCGGTGCCAGAAATGGACTCTATTTTTTGTTTCATAAATAGTGAATCTTGTTTTTCATCCACTACTGTGTTTCGTTCTTGCTCCCTTCTTTATTTCCCTTCCTATTTATTCTTCTATATCTAATTTATTAAATGTAAATCGCACTTGAACGCAATGGTTAACAACGCTCCTATCTCCACATGCTTTACCGATCCTTCAACATGCAGCCTACACGACCATGCTTAAGTGACTGATCTGCAAATGTTTTTTTTTGCTCATTAAGCACACAGCTTAGAAAAAACAAGCGAGACTGAAAGCTATCGACCAATATTTTTCGTATGTAGCAAATTCAAGAGACAGCAGTAACAGGCGTCGGTAGCGAAAGGGATTAGACCTGTGGCGGTGAAGCGAGGGGCATGGGTTCGAGCTTGAGTCGGTGCCAGAAATTGCCTCTGTTTTTTGTGTCATAAATGGTGAATCTTGTTTTTCATCCACTACTGTGTTTCCTTCTTGCTCCCTCTTTTTTTCCCTTATTATTGATTCTTCTATATCTAATATAATAAATGTAGGTCGCACTTGAACGCAATGGTTAAGAACGCTCCTATCTTCACGTGTTTTAGCGATTTTTAAACATGCAGCCTACACGACCATGCTTAAGTGCCTAATCTGTAAACGTTTTTTTTTTCTGATTAAGCATACAACTTAGCAAAAACAAGCGAGACAAAAAGCCATCGACCAATTTTCGTATGTAGCCACAACGGATAGACAACAATAACAGGCGTCGGTAGTGCAAGGGATTAGACCTGTGGCTGTGAAGCGAGGTGCATGGGTTCGAGCCTGAGTCGGTGCCAGAAATGGCCTCTGTTTTTTGTTTCACAAATAGTGAATCTTGTTTTTCATCCACTACTGTGTTTCGTTCTTGCTCCCTTCTTTATTTCCCTTCCTATTTATTCTTCTATATCTAATTTATTAAATGTAAGTCGCACTTGAACGCAATGGTTAACAACACTCCTATCTCCACACGCTTTACCGATCCTTTAACATGCAGCCTACACGACCATGCTTAAGTGACTGATCTGCAAATGTTTTTTTTGCTCATTAAGCACACAGATTAGAAAAAACAAGCGAGACTGAAAGCTATCGACCAATATTTTTCGTATGTAATCAATTCAAGAGACAGAAGTAACATGCGTCGGTAGCGCAAGGGATTAGACCTGTGGCGGTGAAGCGAGGGGCATGGGTTTGAGCCTGAGTCGGTGACAGAAATGGCCTTTGTTTTTTGTGTCATAAATGGTGAATCTTGTTTTTCATCCACTATTGTGTTTCCTTCTTGCTCCCTGCTTTATTTCCCTTATTATTGATTCTTCTATATCTAATATAATAAATGTAAGTCGCACTTGAACGCAATGGTTAAGAACGCTCCTATCTTCACGTGTTTTAGCGTTCTTTAAACATACAGCCTACACGACCATGCTTAAGTGCCTGATCTGTAAACGTTTTTTTTCTGATTAAGCATACAACTTAGCAAAAACAAGCGAGACAAAAAGCCATCGACCAATTTTCGTATGTAGCCACTATGGATAGACAACAATTACAGGCCTCGGTAGTGCAAGGGATTAGACCTGTGGCTGTGAAGCGAGGGGCATGGGTTCGAGCCTGAGTCGGTGCTAGAAATGGCCTCTGTTTTTTGTTTCATAAATAGTGAATCTTGTTTTTCATCCACTACTGTGTTTCGTTCTTGCTCCCTTCTTTATTTCCCTTCCTATTTATTCTTCTATATCTAATTTATTAAATGTAAGTCGCACTTGAACGCAATGGTTAACAACGCTCCTATCTCCACATGCTTTACCGATCCTTTAACATGCAGCCTACACGACCATGCTTAAGTGACTGATCTGCAAATGTTTTTTTGTTCATTAAGCACACAGCTTAGAAAAAACAAGCGAGACTGAAAGCTATCGACCAATATTTTTCGTTTGTAGCCAATTCAAGAGACAGCAGTAACAGGCGTCGGTAGCGCAAGGGATTAGACCTGTGGCGGTGAGGCGAGGGGCATGGTTTCGAGCCTGAGTCGGTGCCAGAAATGGCCTCTGTTTTTTGTGTCATAAATGGTGAATCTTGATTTTCATCCACTACTGTGTTTCCTTCTTGCTGCCTCCTTTATTTCCCTTAAATATTGATTCTTCTATATCTAATATAAAAAATGTAAGTCGCACTTGAACGCAATGGTTAACAACGCTCCTATCTTCACGTGTTTTAGCGATCTTTAAACATGCAGCCTACACGACCATGCTTAAGTGCCTGATCTGTAAATGTTTTTTCGCTCATTAAGCATACGGCTTAGCAAAAACAAGCGAGACAAAAAGCCATCGACCATTTTTCGTATGTAGCCACAACGGATAGACAACAGTAACAGGCGTCGGTAGCGCAAGGGATTAGACCTGTGGCTGTGAAGCGAGGGGTATGGGTTCGAGCCTGAGTCGGTGCCAGAAATGTCCTCTGTTTTTTGTGTCATAAATTGTGAATCTTGTTTTGTTCTAATGTAAAACCCAAGCGTGATTGTAAGACTTGAAATGGATTGCCTTTTTGTATGTCAAATCCGCGTTTTGTGTATTTGTGTAAAGTGGCAGTGTTTGCGAAGTATTTCTCTTCCCTATATTCTAAACTGAATGTAATTCGTTTTTTTTTCTACGTTTATTTATATAAATTTTCGAAATAGTTTCCGATATTACCCTCATTTTTGTAGGAGCAATTAGGTCGCTCTCATCGGGCATTTATAACTTCTGAACTGCGTACAGTCGTTTGATGTTAAACACTTTGAAAAGAAAAGAGAGCTATTGGAAATGAAGTTTGGTTGGACACTTTAGAATTCATTTTTTAATAACTTGAGCACCAATTTAATAGCTGCTTCAAAGTAACTGCGACTATATTTTTTGGTACTACAAAATCTGATAAACGAAATAAAAGAGTAACGTCATCGGGAACCAGATTCGGAGCGCATGAAATCATGTATTAGTTTATTGTTAATTCAGACTCTCCTTTTTTCGCTTAGATAAGTACCGTTGTTTGGTAGTAAATGATCAACTTATTAGGCAAGCAGAATTGAGTATTTATGATCGAATTTAAATGCGCGTAAAATGTTCTAATATACGTAGAAAGTTCCCAAAAAATCGTTTAACCTTTTTTAGGTAAATATAACCACGATATGTATCGATTAAGCTGGTTTTCGGCTTAATATTTTTAGCTTATCTAGACAATTGTCGATTGAATACGAACTGATTTGACGTCAATGACATCAGACGAAAAAACCTGTTAGGTTCCACCAGTTGCTTTGTACACCTTAATGCTTACATGTTGTTATGCTTTGTACGAATTCTTACGCGTTGCTATCTAAGCTGAATTGAATCCTCGAACTACTGATGTTATCAGAGTTTATAACCGTGAATAGTCTCTCAGTGTGTCGTACAGATTATCAATCTGTAGTATTGAGTTGATTCGCGATGCCGAATTGCTCAATTCGCGATTGAAATTTATTAGTGAACTCGCGGAGCGAATCGACACTAAATTTTGTTACTTGTGAATTTAATATTCTGGTTACAGAATATAGGTAGATTTGGCGGAGCGGAAATGCGCTAGTTTAGTGAATGGGTATTTCGCTTAGCGAAATAAGATGAAATTTTATTTAGACTAAACTAAGACTTTTGGCGGAGCGAATTCTAGTTTAAGAGAGAGACAACTAATTTGAATTAAGAAATTGAGCAGAATGATTGCAAAAGAAAATTAACTAAACTGATCAAAGATTTGTTCACAACACTACATTTCCAATTGCGGCAACTTAAAATCACGAGACAACATGAACAGACAAAAGATATCATACACCGGATATGAACAAATTTTAAAAGTGTGAAAACATAAGATTTGATCTTCAGAGCAAGAACTAAATGATGAATGAAATAATGGTAGATTAAACTGAACTAAATTAATTTAACATAAAATGAACTTGATTAGCTGCACCAAATCAATAGCCCTCAGACTAATATGTACTATTGTACCACATTTCCCCCTTGACAAAAATAAATGACAAAGTTATTTATCAGAAAATTAATAATCATATGTACTGGTTAATTAATTCATAAAATATTGTTTTGAATCAGAATTGTTTAAAATGTCAACAGTTTTGGTTAAATGTTTTTTAATCGCTATCACTTTCATAATATCTTTCGGCCTCACCGACTGTCATCGATAATTCTGGTCCTTCATAATTGGGCGAGACGTAGAATTGAGTAGGATACGATAGTGTTGGTGAACATGGGTCGACTGGAAAGTCAGTTTCGCTTTGATGAGTTTGGGCAGCGGCCGTCTTTATGGCAAAAATTATCGATTTGTTTTGGATTTGTTGTTTCTTGATGATTTGTCTTCTTTTGTTTTTCCCAATTACACCAGAACTGGATGTTGTATGGGGGGCAAGTTTGTACTGATGTGGCGGAATCATCTGATTCGGTAACTGAGGGTGTTGAACGTTTTCGTTTTGAAGGAATTAGTGCAACAGAAGCTTTTGTAGCGGCTTTACATTTTGGTCTGCTAGGTGGCTCCGCTATAACAATTGAAGTTGATGGCATCTCCATTGGCACCGCGAAATCGCTACCTATTCCGGTGGGTTGTTTTGGCGGTGCTGTTGATAATAGTCTTTTTGGCTTAGTGGGTATTCGTACCCGAAGAGCACGTGTGACATTAGAATGTATTGAAGAAACCGTACTGACATCATCGGCTACTTTTCTGTGCTTCATACGTTTTCCTCCCTCTAGCTTCTTCCTTGATTCTTTCTGGATGGCTGATTAGTTCCTCTGTTGTTTTTCCCGTTGGTCTTTTTGGACTTCAAATTGCATAGACCTGTAGTTCAGTTTCACGTTCAGCTTTTGTACCAAATTTTGCTAAATCTGAATTTCTGATTGCTGCGTCTCTTTTTACTGGTTCTTTAATTACTGAGGTGAATGTATTTGTTTTTACTACCGAAGATCCAGGCGCTAACACGTCTTATAAGCCATCGAGACTTTTCTTTGATTGTTTTGTGCAATGTCATCAGCAATGAGTTCCTCCCATCGGACAGTCTCCAAATCTAAATATTTATTTAAAATATTTTTGTAGGTTAGACTTTTTGGATCTGGTTTAGTCGTTATATTACTTAACGGAGTATTCGCCTTTCTACCAAAATGTGCCTCAAATGGTGATATATTAATAGTCTTTTGACGACATATTCGGCGCTGATAAATTATTGAATTTATTGATGCTTTCACATTGAATTGATTTCGCGCCGCCGTTTTAATGCAAGCTAAGCGATTCGTGATTGTTTGAATTAGCTTTTCAACCAAACCAATTGCTCTGTGACCGTGTATTGGAGCTTCAATTAACTGTATATTATTTTGACTACAAAATGTTTTAACTTGTTGTCCCGTTTGACATCGAGCTTGATCCAATCTAATTGTAGGAGGTATACCGTGCAGCAAAACATATTCTTGATGAAATTTCAAAATATTATCTGCATTAGCTCTATCAAATACTTCTGCTGTTGAAAATTTTGAAAATCGATCAATACATGCGAGAAAGTAAATCTCTTGATTTCTTTCATTATAATTTGGTCCTCCAAAATCAATTTGAATTTCTTCATTTGGAACTTTGCATAACTTTAATGGTGCCCATTTATTAGCAGGTATAATAGATTTTTAATTTTTACCAATCTTGACACAGGGGTTGCATTTTGCAGTTTCTGTAGCTATGTCCCTATGGCCACCACGTTGTTGTCTGGATGGCGTCCACGTATGCGTCTTTTATTGCATGGGGAAGGGCAATCCTGTCGTCAATGCGGACACATCCGTTCTTAACATGGAGGTCTTTCCAGAAAGAATGTATGTGGGGTGATATCTGTTTGCATCGGTCTTCATTTTCGGTCAGGATGCAATCTCGTATCTCTTCCAGAATCGCATCCTTTGTTGTAAGGCTAGCCATCATGGAGCTAGAGAGGATCTTTGAGAGAGCGAAATTGAAGGAGTCCAAGTTGAGATCATCTACTGAAGGCGAAGTGACTGTTGTCGTATCAGTGGTAGGTGTGATTGGAGTTGCGGGTTTTGCTTGGGCTGTTGACGTTCCTGCTTCGTCTGCAAATCGTACTCTTGAGGGCGTTGATTGTTTGACTTGCATCAATGTTTCATCGTCGGAATTTGTTTTAGTCATCATGTAGACTGTATTAAATTTGTTTGCGATTCGTTGGAAACTATTTAATTCAGGAAGCGACTGTTTGGTAGATTGATTCAAGGCAAAAAGCGAGTGAGGATTGTTAGCTGTCTCGATTTTGAGATTGGAATTTAAGTTTTTTGGTGTTAATTCGTTTATTGAATTATCATTTTTCGTAATAGTAGAATATTCTGGATATCGCGGTGCGAGTTCACTGCATAAATTGTTAGAGGAATTTGGATTAATTGAGGCTCTTTCTGTAAATTGATTTTGCGCTGGGAAATCGACGTAATTTTCGGCGTTTAATAAGAAGCGTTTCGCACCGCGTTTAATTACATCCAATTTTGCTACTATAAAATGCTCGTCATATGCAGATATATTAACGGCTTTTTGTTGAGGATCGCGAGAGATATATTCCACTAATCCCGTTTTTGTGCCAGGGAGATGATCAATTGAAAAATCAAATGGTAGTAATCTATCTACCCAACGTGTCAATCTACTATCATATGATTTGTTAGATCTGTTCGCTCTCATGATTGAGAGAAGAGCCCTATGATCAGTTATTACAGTAAAGGGTTTGCCGTACAAAAAATATTTAAAGTGTTCCACGGACCAGACAACACCCAAAAGTTCGAGCTCATTTATGCTATATCTGTCCTCAACTGAATTCAAAAATCGCGACGCAAATGCTACTGTATGCCAACCATTAGGTGTTCGTTGTTCTAATGCACAACCCAAGCCTTTACGTCAAGCGTCGCATTTAATTCGTGTTTCTAATTCCGGGTTAAAATGTTTGTTTTCGGTAGTTTCCGCAATTTGTTCTTTAATCAAGGAGAACTGTTTTTCAAGCTCGTCCGTCCAGAGAAATTTTGAATTTTTCTTAAGCAGAGTTCGGAGAGGGTAGCATAGTTGTGACAAATTTGGAATGAATTTTCCTAAATGATGTACTGAACCCATAAACGATCGAAGTTTTTTAAGATTGGTAGGTGCTGATAATTTTCCGATTGCATCTGTTTTACTCGATAGTGGAGTTACACCTGATTGTGTAATATTATGTCCAAGCCATTCGATTTTTTCTTTTGCAAAATGACATTTTGCAAGATTTATTCGGAGATTTTCTTGATCTAGTTTTATTAGACATTTTTGTACCAAATCCAGATGTTTTTCTATTCTACCTCTGCTCACTATTAATATATCGTCCAAGAAACAGAAAGTATTATCCAGACCTGCAAGGGTGCAATCAATAGCTTTTTGGAATTCAGCTGGCATATCCGTAAGACCGTAAAATCCAGTTTTAAAACGATATGTGCCAGTCATATCTCCGCTAACGATATTAAAGTTACAATGGCGGGCTGTATCACTGTGTAACTTAAGTTGACTATAAGCGTACTGCAAATCAAGAGTAGTAAAATAAGCAGTCTCTTTCGGCGCCGTTGGCAGTGTTTGTGAGATTGTTTGATCTGGCGAGTCTATATTGGGCATTTATATACTTGTTTTTATGAATGGCTTTATTTAGGATTTTGGAATCGAGTGCTATTTTGATTGATTGATCCTTTTTTACTGTGATGACAATTGGAGAGATGAAATATTGATCAGAACAATTGTTTAATTTTTCTATATGTCCTTCGTTTAGCAATTTTTCAAGTTCAATTTTCACTTTCGGTTGAAGATGTTTTGGCACCTTCCTTCCTTTTTGATGTGTAACTCAATAATTTTTGTGAAATTTTGAATTAACCGTGTGCTTTTTAGATTTTCCCATTCTGGGTATCAAATCTGGAAATTCCTTTGGAAGCGATCTTTTTATTGCACAAGGTTGGTCTATGTTATTGACTTCTGTATTCGGGCAAGGTTTCTGAGATATTGTGATGCCTAATTGATCAAAAAGATCTCGTCCTAGTATTGGTCGAAACCTATCAGCTACGACTGTGATTTTTGCTTTCTGAATTTTCCAATCATTGCATTTTACTGGCGCTTTCAAAGCGCCTAGAGTTTGGACAATATCATTAGAAAAGGATTTCAATTCTAATAGTTTTTTCTCTGACCATTGTGATTGCGAAAAATTGTACATTCTTTCTCCTGCAAGTGACATATTAATAATAGTACAACCACTACCGGAATCGAGAAGTAAACCACAATTTGTGTTTCCGATCGTTATCGACAAATTTTTCAGTGCTATAATCGGTGAACTAATATTTTCGACTGTTGCAACGTAACTTTCATCTGAAGAATCATAGTCAGAATTAAGTTGTTCATTATAATTTATATAATTGACGTTTTGACTTTCCTGACTTGAATTTTGATTTGATGATTCAGCAGTTTTTAAATTGTTAATGCGATTGGTCTGTTGTGTATTTCGTGTATTAATAAGTTTTCGTCGACATATCTTAGCAAAATGGTTTTGCAAACCACAGTGATTGCATTTCTTACCCATTGCAGGGCAAACCTGACGGTGCGTTGGTGTCCAAGCTTGACCACAACCTCGACATTGCCCAACTGATGCACGGTTGACTACTGCTCTACTTGATTGATTTCCACGCACACCCGCACCGCGAAATCGATTGAATTGTTGTGTTGCGTTCACTGTACTGCCATTTGCACCGTTATTAGATGATATTCTCTGCTGATTCTGATTACCCATTTCCATGTTGACTGCAATGCTGAGTGCTCTTTCAGGTTCAACTGTATCCCGTCGAATTTCCCGTTGAATATCATCATCCAACATGTTTGTGATGAAAATGTCTCTGATGATTGCCTCCTCACGATTTTCAAAATCGCAATTTTCAGCCAATTATTTTAAAATGCTATAGAATTGTTCTACTGTTTCACCCATTTTCTGCTTTCGAGAAAAGAACACATATCGATCAAATGTGATATTTCTTGGACGGATAGAAGCTATCTCCATCATTTCCCAAAGTTTGAGTGTAGTCAGATTGTAAATATTGTCATGAGGGAATTTTTGTGTAAGTAGACGTCTTCCCTCCGTACCAATGCTTAGGTACAAAAAAGATACACATTTTTGATCGCACAGAGTCCATGGTCGTTCCCCGCATAGTATTCCCGCTTCTGTTATCTCCTGACATTTTAAATCCCATTGCAACTTCAATTGATTGTTTCTAATCTTACGGTCTCTCTCCGTTTCGTCTGTTGCATCTTCAATTGGCATCTCGTACTTCGGTTCCGCTTGCAATCGGACTGTCTTTGGTTTTTGTTGTAACAGCGTGTCTACTGTGATATTCTCTCGCGCGAGAATCGCTAGTTTTACTTGAATCCGCCATTTCTCCCATCTGATTGGTGGGTCCGATGTTGGTCGTTCCCAAAATGGCTCTATCGACAACGGTGTTTTTCTAGATTCTCGCCGACTGCGCCATGTCGTACAGATTATAAATCTGTAGTATTGAGTTGATTCGCGGTGCCGAATGCTCAATTCGCAATTGCAATTTATTAGTGAATTCGCGGAGCGAATCGACACTAAATTTTGTTACTTGTGAATTTAATATTCTGGTTACAGAATATAGGTAGATTTGGCGGAGCGAAAATGCGCTAGTTTAGTGAATGGTATTTCGCTTAGCAAAATAAGATTAAATTTTATTTAGACTAAACTAAGACTTTTGGCGGAGCGAATTCTAGTTGAAGAGAGAGACAACTAATTTGAATTAAGGATTTGAGCAGAATGATTGCAAAAGAAAAATAACTAAACTGATCAACAATTTGTTCACAATACTACATTTCCGATTGCGGCAACTTAAAATCACGAGACAACATGAACAGACAAAAGATATCATACACCTGATATAAACAAATTTTAAAAGTGTGAAAACATAAGATTTGATCTTCAGAACAAGAACTAAATGATGAATGAAATAATGGTAGATGAAAATGAAATAAATTAATTTAACATAAAATGAACTTGATTAGCTGCACCAAATCAATAGCCCCCAGACTAATATGTACTATTGTACCGCACAGTGTTTAGAATCTTTAGTTCATATTTGAACACAAAGTTCAAAGTAGTGAATTGTTATCGCCCTTGAGAGAGACAGCAACAATTATGTCCATTCTTAGAAGTGACAGGCTATTTCTGGATTTGCCGAATACTGAGAAAGCTACTTCAAAGCGTATTTTCTTTTTGGACATAGAGAAGATTTATATATTTGCAACTGAGGACACCTATGGATCCTCAGAAGCTATTAATTGTTCCATTTAAGGAGACCATAGTTGTTAAAAATAATTATGTTTTCCCTAAGAAGAGAGTCAAAATAACAAAAAAGGAAAAACTCAAAGGAATGATGAAGTAGAATTGAGCGTCGATTTTCAAACGTTTATAACACACAGCACGGTTATAAGGACTAAAAAAACTTTGAACAGTAGCGATACCGAAGAGGAATTAGTGAAACTAAAATTACCCCAAGATTGAGTGACCCTGAAGCAAATCTTAGACAACTACACAGTTATTAAATGAAACCAGTATTGTTGATTACTGAATTTAGAGCAATATTTTTAATACCAAAAAATAGAAAAGACCGCGTTTGCAAACTGGATTATAAAAGATATTAGGTGCAAAATAGGAGAAACCTTTGAAAAACCAAACAAAAAGAACACACCAAAATTTTGCAATAGATGTAAAGAAGAACCGGAAACCACTAGGCCTTGTCCCGGACTAAATAAAAACAACAGCTAAGGTAAAATTAGACAGTTTTCAGAAAAAGTGACCAAGCGACGACGATTTTTTGAGATTAAAAGCCTTAGGATTGGAGATGGGGAAGTTTTACATTACTGAATTTTTCTTTAGCTTGTCTGCGGCAATGGTTTTTTACTTGGAAAACAAAAGCAAAGAGATTTTTGAGATGGATACAGGTGCAAATAGCACACTGATTTGACTGACGATATTAGTTGAGATGATGGAGCCCAGTTGAATTTGATAACACACCCCAGAGCATACAATGGTCATCAGTTAGGTCTTGTAAGATCATTGAATGATGACTTAGAAAGGAATAGAAACAAACGAAATTAAACTGAACTTTGTGTTTTGTACTCTGACAAAGTGTATTGAGAAATTGTGCAATCAATGTGAGAAGAGAGCACTTCATGTGTGAAGTCCCAACCTCAACTGTTCATCTTCGACTTACGGCACTAAAAACATAAAACATAGCGCTATACTTCAAATTCAAGGGCTGATCACAATTTGAGCTAAAATTGAGCGATGATTGAGACTATTAAGGATACCAGATTTATCAGGAAATTTTTTCCAACTTTCATCAAAAGTTAGGATTTCGACACTTCTTTGATTTTTCCCGGAGAAGCTAAAAAGCTTTCTCTGGTGGCCAGCAATCAAAATAAGGTTCTGGAAGACGACAAGTTCAAAATTTAACAACAATTGAAGAAGACAATGAAGAAATTGGAGAATTTGGAGACCTTATTTCATCAAGCTTACCTAATGATGTTGCAGAAACATCTAAAAACTAGAAGCTTTATTTGTTAACTAAATCAAAAATGACTCAAAACTTTTACACGTCAATATTGTTAACGATATTTAGCTAGCCTAAACTCTTTTTTGGATATTTTCATAAATGTAGTTATTAAAAGATGAGATCCAATTTGTTTTCTTTATTTAGAATTTGAATTCCCCGGCTCGAGGAAAAATTGGAAAAATATGTAAGATAAGCGGTGAAAAATTTACCGCAAATTTTGTACAACTTTTGCGATGAAATGCATTGAAATTATGTAATTTCAACGCTATAGTAAGCGTAGAGCTTACAAAAAGTCACCGCATTTCACCGCCTTTGCAAGGGTTCGCACCTCTCACCTCCTGCATGTCATGCACTTCGTCTTCCAATGCTCCATCTCCCACTTAGTTTTAAGTATTTTTGTTTTGAACTTAATCAAATTCAAGCTACTTTCTTTAATTCATGTGCGGCGATTATTTCTAAGATTTGAAATTTTTAGCGGTGAACATAAATATTTTAGCGGTGAAATGTGGTGATTTTTTCTAAGTTCACCGCCTTCTCTAGTGGTGAAGTTACCTAAATTCTCGGCATAGAAGAAAGTGTCAAAAAGATGTAAGTTTAAGGGGTAATCTGAAGGGGGTGGAGGGGGGTTAAACCTTACAATTCCTCCCTTACCACCATTTATTTCATCGCATTCACACAATTTTAACATTTTTTTCTAAGCGGCGAATTCATGTTCGCCAAAAACTTCGCCACTAAGTTAATCGGTGAATTTGTGTAATTGCATCGCAATCACAGCTTATTTCACATAATTTGGACACTTTTTCAGAGTGTTGAATTTATATGTAATCTCACAGCTCAAATCAGAGGTGAAATTGTGTTACTTCACCGCCGCTACAAGGCGATGAAGTTTTTTTCGCCGCATTCACCGCCTGATTTATTTAATTCCAACGCATCTACCGCTAATCTTAGAAAATTTTACGCAGTCACCGCCTATCTTCGATAATTTTGCGTTGAATGGCGGTTACACCTCGACCCGAGTTAGGAACATAACTCGTCGAATTCTTTTTACCTGCATTTGAGATCAGGACATCAGCACAATTGCAAGATACATGTATTTTGATCGTTTAGTTGGACCCAAATTCATACAATTGAGTTCTAAACAACCCATTGACCTATTACAACTTCGACAGTCATTCTGCAATACACCTTGCATCATTCTTTCTGATGGCGGTGTTCTCGCAAAACAATACAAAATTCTGGCCTATTACGAACGATTTGTAAGATCTTTTGTACGATAAATTCTGAGTATGATAAAATTATCTTTCTACAGGAGTCGTACAAAAAAAGTCCCTCGGTAAGACTCCAGCAAAAAAACCGTCTTCCCATTTGACAAAATTCCGGATATTTCTTTTCTTTTTCAGGTGTGCAAGAACGATACCGCATGTATGCGCGACGTGTCTTTAACTGGAAACGTGAGCATAGCTGATGCTTATATTTCACTTCAAAGCGAAATAGAAGCAGCCAATATCACCAACAAAGTTTTTGTCGAGGCCGAGAAAACCTTCTTGAAAAAGATGTTTGGTTAGTTTCTAATAGCTGGTTTGTTCTTAGTTTGAGTGTATGAACTCCCTTTTTTTTTAAATTTAAACCATTTCTCTTCTCAAATTTTGACTCAGAAATTTGAATTCGATCTACTCGCTGAGGCTACCATTCATAATTCCTTACTGGTTTTGACGACAATGAATAAAATTTTTCCGCCATATATGGAAACTTGCCATGAAATCGCAAAGCAAAAAAAAAGTTGGTTGGAATTTTGAATCTTGGAGAATAACATACTGTATTCATAGACAACGTTACCATCAAATTATACCATTCTATTTCTCTAAGAAAAATGAATATAATATTGCTACATAATTTTGTTTCAGCCGAAGTGTCAAGGAGCGAAACACTGCGAAAGGTTCCAGCTAAAATCTTACAAACCAAACCAGCGAATACGAAAGTTCTAGCTGACACCAAAAGAAAAGACGATTCATCGACTATTTCTGAAAAAGAAAAAGAGCTAACTTTTTCTGAAACGAAATACTCTGGAGATTTTGCAGGTATTGCAACTCCGGTCACGGTGATTATTCTGTTTGTCTTGATAGCACTCGCGAGCCTTTTCTGGAGAAAATTACTCACCAAAAAACGGAAAGGCGATACAAACAGGGGAGCTCATCTATTGCTTGTGGAGTCTGAGTCAATGTTACAGACTAGAGATTGATCAAAATAGTGTTTGAAAGTGGACTGAACTCTGTTCCCTTCCCTTCGCTCCAACCCCCCCCCCCCCCCCCACCACTTCTCCCCTCCAATCTCCCCGTAAACAAAAACTTTTGTTTTCCTTACCATTTAGGGTTTCGCCAATGCATATGTTACCGACCCGCTTATGGCTTGAATGGCTCAAAAGGAGATGGGACTGAACCTTGCATTTCGTGAAAAATATTGTTATCAATTTGTAAAACTAGCAATTTCTGATGGTCACAGTCTTCTGGTAGAAACGCTCTATGAACTATTCAAAAGTTTGATGAATCGAAAATAGGAGCACACCATGAAATATATCGACTCAGTTTTCAAATCTTAATAATACTCGTCAAATGCTTAGATGGTATAGGGGAATTGTAGATTTGTGGCTATCAATCTACAAATAGCTAAAATTACTAAACCGTGTGCTGATTTTACTTTTAATAATGAGCATAGTGAGTGAGAGAAAATTTAATTTCATACATACAAAAAAATTTGTTAGTATTTTAATAGCAAGACAGTTCAATTAAAAATGTATTCATTTTTCAAATACGTTTTTTTATAAACTTGCAAACTATGAAATTTTAAATTTTCTTTTTCAAAGTCTCTTCAAAAAGTAAACGCTCTTAGATCTACCTGAGCCTTAATCAACGTACTTCCTCTTTTTCGCTAAACTAAACAGTAGAGATTAACGGTTGAAGGGAATTAGTCAGTTAGATCAAAGAAATGAAAAGAATTTAGGTTGAACTCTTCTGAGTTTTTCTAGACACTCAATTGACAAAAAACTAATAACCAAAACTCGTATCTTAAATTTCTAGCACTAATAAATCACTCAATCTCCATCTCTCTCATCACAGCTGCTTGGTTGTTCTAATTCTGCTTTCGCTAGTCTGCCGTGAAATTATTAACTTAACCAAATGGAAACATAATCTAAAAAACAGGCAAACCGAACACAACTTTAGGCTCTCTACCACTAAGCTAACATAACCTGATAAAGATCTTCCCGCGTCTCATTAATTGTCGTTCATGAATATAATATTTTCTAAACATATATGATTACTATGTGAGCCTTGTTAAAAAAAACAAATGGCAGCAAATAGTTTTAGAAGTAATCATTGTCCACGGGTTGACAAAAGTTTTTTTCTTAGAATTTTCTTATTATGTAACATTGAATTCAAATATCGAAAATTTTAAAATTAGGTAAAATTACAATATTGTCAGAAGTGAAATTTCTATGACTAAACTTGTTTTATAAATGGAAGTTCTATGACTGGTTTGCTCTTAGTACCTTTTAAGTGATCTAATGAGGATTTTTTTCCATGTTCTTGTTCAAATTTTTAGATTTATTTTTTCTGTTGGCTCTATTTACAGTCAATTATTTTAACTGAGCGTTCTGAGTTATTTTAGTGAAGTTGTTACAACGTATCAATTAAAAAAATTCACGGTTATCATCTCATTGAGTTTTTATTGCTGTATGAAATTTTATGACTATGACATTCTCTTATAACGATGCACGTTTTGTTTCCCGACATTTACGTTTAATTGGAGGTTGGAGTCAGTGATTTCGAAAGGAAGAGTAAAATTATTGACTTTCAAGAATTTGTATTTCGTTTAATGACCACCATTTTCCCATAAAAACGCTTTCCCGGAACAAAAAATTTGTTAAAATGATATGTTTATGAAATCTAAAATGATTTGTCTACTCCTTTTTAATTCAAATTTAGCCTATTGTTTTTTGCGTTATTCGAGATTACTTTTTAAAATTTGTTTTTATAGAATTATTATTCAGTTATGTGCTTTTTCTGTTATGTGCGACTTTCAACAAGCCTCCAGCCAGCAATCTGGTCGGCCCGATCTCGTACGATTCTTTACAATTCAAGATTTCATTTTCTATTTTCTTCATGTATATATTGGGAGGTTAACTCAATTATTGATATAATTTAATTCCCGATATTCGACACAGACTTAACTTTTTTTGAGAAACTCATTTATTCGCCAGTAAAATTTTGGTGCAAGGAATCAATATCCTTCAAAAAATTTTTTCAGTGGAAGTTTTGCTCGTAGGTAAATTTCACCACAAAACAACAATGCCTGTTTGTAATGATACTTGAACACGAAAAGTGCTCAAATGAACTTTTCAATTACGTCCCCTCAGCATGGACAGACGTTAGGATATAATCAAAACAAGTTGGTTTAAAATTATTACCTGTAACGTGAAAAACCAGGGATAACCACCATAGATAATTATTGGCAACCATATCCAAGCCATAGGTAGACTTTTCTAGGGTATATATCCGTAGTATATAATTCTACATGGATATAAATTTATATATATATATATATATATATATATATATATTTATATATATATATATATATATATATATATATATATGGATATATATATATATATATATATATATATATAAATATATATATATATATATATATATATATATATATATATATTTATATATATATATATATATATATTATATATATATAATATATATATATATATATATATATATATATAATAATATATATATATATATATATATATATATATATATATATATATATAT
>NW_027451556.1:0-12500 GCF_964194025.1 Convolutriloba macropyga
GGAGGGGTACGTACTTTTGTAGCAGAAAAATTGTCTCAGCTTTTGCATGAGCCTTTTTAGCTTCTTTTACAACTAATGCCGGTGCTTTCCTGAGCTCCAGAAGGAGCGCGTCTGACATAAACTCCCAAAAAACAAAGTTTTAAATAGCTAAGACTACTGCTCGAAGTGGTCACCAACAAGGCAACAAGGGTTGGGGTTATCGCGCTGCAAAAGAATCATACAAACATATAAATGAGCATATGAATGCATATGAAAGGGGGCACAGAGAGAGAGAGAGAGCTGGGGTTTTGTTCTGGATAAAGAGAAAGTGGCCGTAGCCGTTAGGGATGGGGTAGAAAAGATAGGAAGAGAGAAAGAGAGAGAGAGAGAGAGAGAGAGAGAGAGAGAGAGAGATAAAGGAAAAAAACGAGCAACCAAGCGAAAACCAGCTTGCAATCGAACGTAAATGAGTAGACGAGCTGACAAAAAAACTACTGAACAGAAAGCTCTAAATTTCCGGAAGGCAAAACACAGAAAAAAAAAAGAGAACACAAGAGGGATTTTGAGAGAGAGAGAGAGAGAGAGAGAGAGACTGACTGTTTTTCCTTGGACTTAAGATTTGTATCAAAGCTGTTTTTTAAAACATTTACTTATTTTTGCCTAGCTGACATCTCGCAAGATTCTAGCAAGAGTTTTGAATCAGCTTGCATGTTTCCTGCAATTCTTAAATCCACTCGTCACTAGAGAAGAGTAAACTAAGCAATATTTTTAAAGACCCTTCAAATTTTAGAGCAAACCTGGTTGTTCCAAAAACAGTATCATGATTGAGTCCTGACAACTAAATTCAACAACAACATCAGAGAAATTTTGTCGTGGCACTACTTTTGTAACTTCTGAAAACCGAAACATTGTAAATTCACAGAGAAAAAAATTTTAGCAGCCCTCTGAATAGATTCCTGACAAAAATATCAAAAGATGTCATCAGCTTTCTATGCCTAACTTTAGTTGATGAAAGCCTTATCCGTCAAATGAAAACTGGGCAAAGATTCTGTTTTTCAACGAAAAATTAAAGTCTACTGAATAATAGCACAAAATAACATAATGAGTTATTGATATGCAATATCTAGTGACTGAAAATTGTAACTTGCTTCAAATTTTACCAAAGTTTTTACATCGGTTTACTGTACCCAATTATTTTGGCACTGGTTAATATTGTATAACTGACATCAGAAGAAATCATGAAGGATGATAAAATTGCTCTAGCGGCTACTCTCTTACAAAAAACAAAGAAAAATTTACACCGCGCAGTTCGTTTCAGCGGTTTCATATCTGTCCGGATATTACATTTTTCGGGTTAACTTCTGTGAACTGTATTATTTGCTACGCTGTATATTACCGTTGCATTACTCGATACGCAACTAGTCGTTTCACTTTGCTGAATAACAAATCGCTTCGTTTCAATGTAGCGAAAATTCAATTTCTCAAATAACCCATTAGTCTCAAGTTAGAGTCTCTTCGTTGATATCTCCTGAACAAAAATCATTGGTGAGATAATTTTTCACACAGTTAGGGAGGTTCACTGTTTGATTTAAAAATAAACAACTTTTGGTAAACTGCGTGGTTGGGGCTACCTCTTATAATTTATGGCCAGCCTAAAGACTTGGACAAAAATTCAATGGTGAACAATTCTGTAACTAATGTGTCAAACCTGAGCTTTGGCGGTAAACAAAACAGTCATACAAATGATCAAGCGAAAAACAAATGAACTGTATCGGTTAAATGATCTTCGAGTGAACTGTACCTCAAATTTAAATAGTCTGCGTTAAATTAATGGAAAAAGATTTGGTTTTCATTTGGCCTCAATAAAACCAATATCAGCACTATGTTGGTATTCGCTAAAACCAGTCAGGGAAACTACCTCTCTGCTTTGAACAGAGTTTCTCTCACTTAGGAACTTTGTTTCTTTGAAGAAAATATTGAGAATATCACAGTCAAATCCCTTTTCAACTAATCAAATTTGGTCAAACTGTTTAAAAGTTAAGATGTTTTACCGAAACAACACAAGATGACAGATAACCTACGCTCGGTTTATACCACTTTTCTATTCAATTCTGAACAGTTGAATAGATAGAGATAACTATGTTGTAAGATTCTCTGACTACACTGCACTCTCTTATTTGGTACGAATAACGCAAACTGAAATTAGCATACCAGATGCGGTATTTCGTACTCAATTTGAGGTCAATTTGATTGTAAAAAAAGATTCGATTTGGTAATCCAAGAGTACGTAGCAATAATAATTTCCTGTGATATTTGGGTAGTTCCGGTTTGAGTTTCACTTCATGTATGATAATCACGTGCCTATAAAAATTACTAAATATAAATGTTGACAAAAGTCAACAAATCAATTTGACCTCGATAGAATGTTGCTAGAATTTCGCTTGTTATGCATTTATAATTTCACTGTTGAGTTTGGAATTGCATTGATTCGCTATTATTGAAGCGCAGGCGCCAATATTGCGAAGGAGCGGTAAAGTTCAATTAAATTAGTAGTATTCTAAAATGCACATATTGTCACGGGGGACGTCCCCGTGAAGAATCGTGCATTATGTTTTGTCACTGGGGGACGTCAATCCGTGACGAATCGTGCTGCTTATTTCTATTATTTCTCTCAAACTCGCCGGAGGGACAAAGCTTGTAAACATTTTCTCGATTTGTGCCGGGGAGGACAAAAACTTGTATGATTCTTGTCAATTTTGTACGGTGAGAAAAACTTGACAAATTTTTTCCAAATTTATTCGGTGAGAAAAACTTGATTTTTCCAGCTATTTTGTGCGGGAGATGAAATCTTGTTAAATTTTTACAGTTTTGTGGTTTTATTGTAAAACTTGAACAGATTTTGTAATTTCTGGTGTCCGTAATATTTATTTTAAAGTTTAAAAATGCTTAAACCATTTTTTAGTCAAAAAGACTATTCATGGGTTTTAAAAGACACAAAACTGACTTACCGTTTCTTTGTGTCAATCTCTTTTTGATGGTTTCGACCCAAAATCTGATTTTTGATAGTTTTATTGAGCATACGTTATCCAAGATTAGTAAGTGTGGGCAGAGGTGAAAAATGCAACTTTGCTGAGACTAAGTTAGAAATATACATATGAAATGAACAAAATAAAATCTCAAAACTATGTGAAATGTTCCAAAGAAGTACTGAAAATGCTTTTGAAAGTGTGCGGTAAATCAATTCGTATACCAGGTTTAAATGACGGCAGAGTTAAAAATCGAGGAAACAATTGTGTATTTTCTAGAGTACAAATTGTTATTTTTGGACAATTTTACGCAAGGAACTTCCACAAAAAAGCAATTAAATTATGCAAAAATTGTTTTCCATTGTGAATGACAACAAGTGTAGGCCGGTAAATTGTGTAACACAAGGCGTTTGGTGGATAATGAAAATGTGAACACGTAATATAATGTAAAATTTGGGGGAACTTATAAAAACGACTAAATTTTAACGCGAGAAACTGATGTCCATCTGAACCTTATTGTGTAATTTAGGCAAAATGATAGAATGAGCAGTCTTTTTCCCTTATATAAAAAAACTAAACACTTTGTTTTTGAATGAAATTCTATTTTTTCTTTACTTGAGTAAACAATTTTCCTGTTTTGTTTTTTTTCTCCTATTAGTTTCATAGCACTAACAATAACTCTAGCTGTATGTCTACAATGTTCGTCTATTGTTATCCAATCTGGAATCCTCTTATTGGTTTTGAAAGCTGGCTTATGATTAATTTTACTTTGAAGAAGTATTGTGTCTACTACATGTGCCAACATGTGTTTTTTATTACTATAATCAATTCAGTGTGGTTGTCTTAGCTTCTCTGATTGGTCAGTTGAGTTTAAGTTTTTTTTACTGTATTGCAAATGTTTGAACACGTGGTGTTTTATTATTATAAACAAGGTATGATCACAAGTTTGACTTTGTGTTTAAAAAGAAAATAGTATGTCGTCGTCTCAAGTTTAGATAGATATTTATCAGGATATCGCATGTTCAATGGATTTTTTATACTGTTTACTGTGCATAAATTAAAACTACATTGGAAGCAACAATTCAATTTCAAGCGGAACAATGTGCGTTGAGAATAAAAAAGAAAGAAATGTTGGGCTAAATAACACGGAACGAAGACACTAACAAAATAATTTCAACACCAGAACAACTCAAAAATAAAAGAAAACACTGTTTTTTTTGCGTTCTAGAAGTTGATATCAAGCTTTCGTTTCTTTTGAACAAAGCAAAGGCTCACTGGTGGCTTCTCAAGAAGGCGGATGGCAGTTTTGGAGACTTCCGCTACCTCGGGAATTGAGACAGTTGGCGTTGAGTCTGGTGGAGGAGAATATGGCTGAGTTATAATGTCTGGACTTTCGAGGCCGGTTGGAAGCCGCCAAAAACCATCGATAATTTCGAGGTCCCTTCAATTGCTCTCCTGATTTTTGTATAGAGAAGTCTCCTTGATATCATAGTCTTAAGGAATTTTCGTCACATTTTCATCTATCTTCTCCGGATTGAACAGAAATTCTCTTAAACAGCTGGTAACACGATGGATCGTGTATTGTGCTCATTTCAACAGCGCCTTTTCAAATCTAGTTGATTGGATGTAGTCGAAAATTAGAGTTGGTAGCGCCATGTGATTAATTGTAATCCACTCATTGTACCGCAACTCTTGTTCAACAATAACAACTTTTTCTTTTTTGTAAGTTTCTCATGCCATTGTATTGAGATTGGCCTCTTCTTTCAGAAAAATTGCCACCGGAGACATGTTCAAATTTTGAGGACAATGTTGTTGTTCAAGAATTGTTGCGGTAGTTTATCAAATCGTGGAAATTTTTGGTAAGATTTTTTCTTATAACAAAAGACAAAACCATTTGTTCTAAGACTTAAGAATTGAGTATCAATCTATATAAACTGTGCTATAACAGTTTTTTTTGTGGCTGCGATTTGAAATTAAGTTTTGAGAATAGTTAATTTGTCGACAATAGAGAAAAAGAGAAAAAGAAATGAAAAAAGACATGTGAAAAATGTTTGCAAACAATTTTTATTTTCAATTGTAGAGCAAAAACTTGGATTTTATGAGCAATCAAACAGTATGCAAGAATCAAAAGAAATGATTGTTTGTGTTGGATTATTTTTCCTACATGTTCAAGCTTTTTGCTTCTAAGAATAGCTCAAAACTTTACTTGTCACGTAGAGTTTAATAGTTGGATATAATTTTGATTTTTTATGTTAGCCATTCAGAAAGAAACAAATTCTGAATTTTAACCTTATGTCTAGTGGTTCTTAGTGGTTAAAATTATAAAATTTAAAACTTGATTTCAATTTAGTCTGTCGCTATTATTAGAATGACAAAAACTTATTGCCTCGTTGTTTAAGGATTGTAAATAATAAATGGTTTAGATTGTAAAGAGGAAACCATATAAAACTTTGTTCGGTTGCAGTTTGGTAAGTAAAAAAGAATCGGCATGCGTGTTGCTCAATCAGTTGTTTGTAGGAACTGTTGGAAAAACTTTCAGGAGAAATGCTTATCCTTTTCTCCATTTTATCCTGAAAAATCAGTAAGATTAAACTATTTCGTGGATACTCTAGTGAGTTGGACTGCTTTGATCAAGATATTGCTCCAAATTGAGTCCGTATGGAGGTCTAATTGGCAACGACAATTCGTATCTCGACAAGGATCTAAAGGTATCAAAAATTCACGTTTGAACGCTATTTTACATGACGCAGGTGGTTTCCAATACTAACATATTACCAAGGACCTGGATATTTTTATATGCTTCCGTGGAAAAGCAGCAACTGTTTTCACGGGCATTTGTTGGGAATAATATTCTGCTTAAACATAAAAACATTCCATTCCTCAATTTTTCACTTATTGGAATGTTTAGCAGCAAAACGTTTGTGTTAGACGTTGAAGGTTTTCGTCACAGAAAAGAAAATGTATTATTAAAGAGTTTGGTATTTGTACTGAGGACTACCTTGAGTGCGTGTCATTTTTACAAGCAACGAGTTATAGTGATTTACCAACTGAGCAAAAGAAATCTTTCAGTTGGTTGAGTAAAAATTTTCACGGTATTGATTGGAACAGAGGAAACTGTCCCTAAATTTATCTTAAACAAATAACTCAAAGCGTTCGATAGCGGAATTGGGGTGCAATATTTTACGTTGAGGGAGCGGAGAAGGTCAGAGTTGCTTGAATTCTTTTTTAATATTGATCTGATTTCACTTGAGTGTCCTTCGATATCTGTGAATTATTTTACACAAAATTGTCAAAATCAATCAGAGGGCAAAAACAATTTCAACAAACATTGTGCAAAAGAAAAACCACTTTTCCTATTTAAACTGGTTAACCGACGAGAGAGGAATGAAAGAAAACGGAGGCACCCCTGTCACCGATTAAAACATTTTGTGTCTTGTTTACGGGGGACGGGAACATGAGTCTTTCAGTTTCCAAAGGCGAAACCATAAAACAGGAAACCAGTTTTTATAGAGAGAAGTTAAATTGTTGCTGACTGAAGACGAACTTCGCTCATTCACTCATTTAGTATATTATGTTGAACCTTTTCTTCAGTGGAGAAAGCAGGATGTCAGAACCTCAAACCAGAGTCTGTCCTCCGAAATTCTTACTGATGTCGAAGCACCCTGTTGTTGAGGAAATCGACAAAAACGATCCTTCATTGCCAAAAGAGATTCAACACTTTGAGAAGGAAGAAAGAGTGCACAAAATTTTTCATTGAGGAAAAAACTGAGAGACTCTCTGAGTGCTTTATGTTTCATATGAAAGACTTTCTAACTGAGTTCAATTGCTATGAGTTGTTTTATGTGGATTGAAATCCAATTTATACTCTTTTAGCAAATTTTCATTTTGTGTTGAGATGGAGCAAGTAATAGTTGATTAAGTTGACGCTGTTGTAAACGAAAAATATTTTAAAGAACGTAGTAGCATATCTTCTTGGAAATTTTGAAACCAAACAACTTTGCCACGGTCAGAATTTGTATGTCTTTTGCAAGTGTTTGTTATACTACTGCTAAGATCCCTGTGTATTGTTAAATTGACCGTGTTAAAACCAAATCATGCAGGAACTTCAGTTTGGATAGCCATATTGCCAAGTTTAGCTGGATACATTTTACCAAATCCAAGACTATGAACAAAATTATATCTACGCAAGATAGTGTATTCACGGCCGTTGTAGGGCATTCAGGTTGTGGCAAAAACAGAGTTGATTTTCAAAAAGTGAGTGGAAACACATTTTACCCGAAATTTAACCTCATTATATTTTTATACCGGGAAATACAACAAATATACATCAAAATGGAGCAAAAGCTTTAAGTTATTTTCAGAAAGTAGAAAGTAATTTCCAATTTAGAATTTTTGAATATCCTTGAAAACTGACTTTGGTTATCGACGACTCGTACGAAAGAGCTTTTAAAGACAAAGAATTTTTTAAGTAGGCCACTGCAGGGCGTCACAAAAGCATTAATGTTAATTACATAAAGCACAATTTTTATCACCAGACCAAGTGGTCTCGTACAATAGACTTGAACACAACACACATCAATTTATTCAAATCAGCCCGCGATATTCAACAAGTAGAATTCTTAGGCAAGCTGTTAGACCTTGTTAAATCTTTAAAACATAGAACATAGATATCAATTGGGAATGAAAGAATCATTTGGGCATTTGCTTATCGATCTTGTTCCAAAAACTTTTGCTTATTTACGATACTGTTCAAATATTACTGAACCAGCTCCTACGGTGTTCTATCTTCCATCATTTGAAGCCGAAGCACCCCCTCTAAACGATGATAAAGAAATAAATATCTATACTGAAGCAAATTGTGCATTTGCAACCAAAACAGTTGAGGAAATACGTGCGTAGTTGTGATAGTAATGTTATACTGATTATATTTCAATGTCTTCACAATGTCTTCACAATGTCAAGTTAGAGTGAAAGTAAGATACTTAGAAAAATACAGACCCACATTTGAAATTGTTCTCAAGTAAAAGTCATCAATGGATAAACGACGAGCGCTTTTACTAACAAAAATCGTTTTCGAACTGAGTCAACTCATTAATAATTTTTGTTTCATCCATTTGAGTTGAACCATGTCAAAAGCTGAAGAGTTTTTGATTCCCAAAAATCAGTTTATGAAATAGCAACCATATTCCTCAAAAGTTCTAAATGATCCCAGAGTTCAGCATACCGAAGATCAATTTTCGTTTTTGAGCCGTATGCGACCAAATGAAAACACTTTAAAAGAGTGCCAAGAAATTTTAAATACAAGTGAAACAACTGATCCCACTGAGTTGTCAAAAAAACATGCGAACACAATTCTTCAACATCTTTAAGTGCTAGCGCTAGCAAAATTTACCAGAAACTTGTTAACCTCATTAAAGAGTCAAAAAAGATTGTTAAAGACGAAAAAGAAAATTTCATTGTTGATGGAACGGCGACAGGAATAAGTGTTCCCACTTTTCTCAAAGATTTGCAGCAACCAACTAAAAAACTAAGTAATCCAGATTATTTTAAGATTCTTGAGGTTTTAATCTTAAAAAAGACGAGGTCATCAATAGCAATGCTAAATTTGCGATTCGGAAAAGAACTAAAGGAGTTGCCAAACAAAAAAAAGAAAGGGCAAACTATTTCACCAAAGAGAATCTAGCAGAAAGAAAAGAGTCAATTACTAAAAAAGACGAATCCTCGGACGTCGGGAAGTGGTTTTGAAATTTCAAAGGAAGACAGAATTCAGGAGTAGGAGAAAAACCGGGAGTCTTTCGACGATGAAGAAAAAACTGCTAAAGTTAAAATATACGAAAGGTCCCGCAGCATACGGAAGCGTAAGAAACCTACAAAAGAGCACAATTTTGAAACCAAGTAGAGTGATATGAAAAATAGAAAAGAGTTTCCAACATTGGAAGTTATTGCCTACGATATAAACAAAATTTGGTTGATAGACTTGGTTCATGTGGTTAAGTTAGCAAAAGATAACGATGTAGAATACTTGTTGTTTGCGGTTCATTGTTACTCATGTTATCTACGTTTCGAGCCACTGAAATCAAAGTACGCCACAACAACAGCCGATGCATAAAAAATGATAAAAAAACAAGTGACCTAAAAAATTTTGGGTAGATGCTGGTACAAGATGCTGGTACAGATGCTGGAGTTTAAGGGCTTTTTCAGCACTCTGTGTCAGAAAACCAGAGATTGAAGTTGATAAAACTCTTAGGGAGAAAAAACTGCCTTTGCAGAACGAATTCTATGATCGCTCAAGAATTTGTTATACAGTTTTTTGGAGGACAAATGGACATACTCGTATATCAATCAATTGCAGAGCTTTGAACAAACCCTTAACTCTAGAGTCAACAGTGTAACAAGATTGGCGCCGAATAAAGTGACCAAGAAAGATGTTCATTACTTGCTATCATTAACTTTTAGAGCGTCAGCAACACTAGTTTGTGGACCAAAGTTTTACGTTGGGGATATTGTGCGATTATCAAAAGCGGATCTTCCTCTTAGAAAAGGAAATACGCAAACATTTACCAACAAAAATTTTGAGATTTACCATATACCTACAACCAATCCCCATACTTATAGTCTCATTGACGCACCTCAGGAGCCAGTCAAAGCAATATTTCACGAATTAGATTTGGTTTTAGAGACAATAGTAGTGAAATAACAAAAACATGAATGAATTCACGGTTCACATAGTTTCATCAGACACTAAGAATGTTTTGCCTGAAAACATATTCTCCTCATTCAAAAATTATTTCAATTAAGAAATTAATTTGGAGGGGGATTGGCGAATTGCAATAAGTGAAACTTTTTTCCCGGCAAAAACAAATCAAGTGAACAAAAACGATTTAAAGATATTTTCATCTGAAGGCCTTAGATTTTATGAGAAAAATTTTCCATTTTATGCACTACCCAGACTATGCTGAGGAGAAAGACGTATCATTGGAATTTGTTCCTATGAAAAAGTTGACCATCTTTTGAGATCCGTAAAAACAGCTTCCGGATTATTTCATTTTGACTATCAATATAACAAAATCAATGAAGTTTTGTTCCACTTTTCTGTAAAAAACGATGGAATTACTTTTTCGTATAATGAAATTCCAATCATACTAGGTTTCAACGGCATTCTTGATGGGTCGGGTTATCATATTGGATACTAGATGTTAGACACTTTTGAAAATGTCACCATGGCAGATGACGAAGAAAAAATCTTTGCCGGTGACTATCTTATCGACTTGTCTGCAGGGAACCAACTGATTTTTATTTTGAGTTAGTTAACCTAAATGAATATAAATACGTAAGCTCCTCTTATTCGAGTCAAAGCAACAATAAAAAACGGTAGTCCCTGCGGAATAGAGCCAACACACAGATTTTTTTTCAGCGACATGGAATACAAAAAGTTATTATCAAAAAATTTCCAGTCAGTTGAAATTCAAATGCAGAGAGAAACCGGATAATGAGTTCCATTCGCTGGAACAGGAAAAGTTATTTTGACTTTAAATTGAAAAAAATTCGACTAGATGGAAGCCTACTATCAACAGCAATCAGGTTCACCATAATTTTCAGGACCAACAACGAGACAGTGGTTTTGGGGTCTTAGCAGCAGGTTTTGGCAGGGCCACATTGCCAATTGCACGAAAATTTTTTGGCCTGTAGCTGGACGTGAATTAATTGTTCAAGCTGCTCCTGATCTGGTAGAGGTAGTTACAAAGAAAAATTCTACAAAACAAGCAATAAAATCTACTGTACAAAGAACTGCAAGAAAACAAGTGGTAGGTTCAAAAACAAATAAAATGCGTAAATTGAAAACTAGTGAAAATCATGGCATTCGTAAGAAGAAGCCAGCGACAAGAAATCGGTCGAATTTCGTTTCTAAAGTTCAAAGTTATTGCTCCCCGCAGAGGCAACTCACACCATAATTGATTTGTTTGAAAAACAACCTCTGTTTGTTACCTTTGGCAATGCATTTATTCAGAAAGCCGGAATATCATGTTCTTCGTACTGTCTAATGCATGAGTTTGAAGTTTTTGGTGACAGCATAGATTTACAAAAACTTCTCCATGATGTTAAGTGTAAAATCTCCCGAAACAACGACGGTGACTTACGGACAGGCACTGACGCTGCAAATACAGACGTGACATACTTAAGCAACAATGCACTAAATTTTTCTTTCAGAATGCACTGTATCTGTTAATTGTGTTGAAACAAAACTAGGCGCATAAAGCATTCTTTGAAAAAGAATTTTCGTCAGGAAAAATTGCAAAAAACACATGGCTAGTTTGTCAGAGATGTTATTACGAAGACTGGCCAGCTAAAATTGACAGCACCGACGGTCGCGCGGACGACGTAGAGGCCAGAAAAGCTCTTGTAGCTAACTGCAAGTAAAACCTTTTTACTGTAAAGCCGGCGAGTGACATTTTAACTTGTGATAAACACTTACTTAGTAGTGTCACTTTGCGAATTTCTGTTAAAAGTTCTACGAATGATTTTGTTGATATCTCCGAGTTCAACAAACATTTTAAAGGTAAACGAATTGAAGCTAACCTGTACTTTAGAAAAATGACAGTAGCGGATTATGTTTTGACGGAAATTGAGAAAACTCTAATAAAAACACCTGCAGTGAAAGAAGCTCAACATTTTATGTTAATTCGGAACGAAAGGTGACCAAAAACTCGATTATCACCTGCTCCACAAATTGATAGTGACGAAATACGGTACTTCTCAAAGTTAACAAGAGAAGTATTTATCATTGTCAATGCTTCACCGTCGCAACTTGCAGGGGAAGTCATTGTATGGTTCTTTTGTTTCTCGAAAACAATGTTTAATTGGCAGATGAGCTGGAATCCCGATACAATACTACCAATTTTTGTATTGCCGTCTGGTAAAATTTTACAAAGAAGTAACTAAAAAACTCAAACTTAAGCCAATTCAAAATCAAAAATCAAAACACTCTGGATTTACATTGAGCACGTGATGTTTGGTTACGAATAATCATTGATGTTGATTATGAACGATAATGATTTGCTACGCTTTGCTTGTCATATGCTCTAATATTTTTCAATTAACTTTCTTGCCCAATTCCTTCTTCAAAAAAAAGAACAAAATTGTTAATTGAAAGATTTCGATTGCATATTAAAACTTATCAAAATCAAACTATTATCATCAAGCCAACAACCACCGCCACTATTTAATATATCAAGTATTTTGCAAAGCTCGCCGTACACACCATCATTATAAATACTATAAAATCTATCAATCGTACAAGTAGGCAAAATATCAGTTTCAGTTTGAACATCCTGTGTCGTCATCATGTTGACATTTGGTAACTTTTTCGTAGAATTTGAAACAATTAGATTGCGCTGGTCGTTGTAACTGACTCTTGGAGTTTTTCAATCACTTCGCCATAATGTACTATGTGAGAGGACCCCCGAATGAGCAGTTGAAAACAAGTGAAGAGACATG
>NW_027451556.1:17500-39353 GCF_964194025.1 Convolutriloba macropyga
CCTGCATGGCGTAATCTTGGATATATATAGTTACTCGTCGTCATGGGTGAAACTGTCTATTACTGCCGAAGACAAGGACTGGTCTCTGGATTACATTTTGTTCAGGAATGATGACGAAATTGCCAACTTCACTCATCCTAATTACTACGGATCTGAATCAATTTGGATGGATGCAGGTATAAAAAAGCCAAAATTTAGCAAAAACTATACAACCAGTGAAACAAGATTTTCTACAAAATGTTATGACATATAATTTTGTGAGATTCGTAGCAAAATTGCATTCATTTTACCAAAAAACTGATAAGCCGAAATTTTGAAGCAGACAATACTTTTAAGTAGGTCGCAAAAGGCATGCCGCATAAATTAAATGAATTTTTATGCAACCAGTTCGCCCGTGTGGAAAACGATATAAAATGGAAACAGGAATTTGGAACACAATTCTCTCTCTAATTTCATTACGTGGCCAGTTTACGAAAAATCGTTCATCAAAAACTTTTGCGTTTTGTGGAATCGAGTGACAACTCCCCAGTTTTTACTATTCATATACCCTTTTCAACGATGAAATATAGGTACACGAAACGTGGAATTAATTGATTTATACCGAGGAAAAGTCCTGAATTTTGTCACCAGTATTTAAGGATAAAATTAACCCAATTGCACAATTCAGAAAGTGTGATTGTCCTAAAACTTTACTGCCCAAATTGTATGTGTAATTACTTCAGAAACAATTCACAGACCCAATTGTTAATGTGAACAGAGATAAGTTTAACCACAAAACAGCTAATTAAGCTCTTTATCCACAATTAGTTCCGAAAAGTAAAATTATGATATTAATCCTCAATCAGTTTTTCTTCAATTCAATTTATTTAACAATATCCTATTTATTTGGAAACAGTTAGTTGTAGTGTGGAAACTAGTGACCTATGGCGTACAAATTAGTGATAAAAGAGTGTTCCAAAATTTCAGACAAATTAGTGATAAAAGAGTGTTCCAAATAATCAAGCAAATTAGCTAAAAGAGTGTTCCAAAATTTCGGGCTAACCCCATGAACACGCGTTGTGAAAAATGAGTGCACATATATCCAATTTTGAAGCAAATTTGAATTAATTCTGCCTACAACAGCCTGAAAACACTATTCTTAAACTATGGGTTGTGAAAATGCCCGACAAAATTGTGTATGTTTACCCAGTTTCTGTGACATTGGCCACGTATTGTTGCCCAACAAGACTGTTAACGGTGAAAGAGACAAGTGCTAGAGCTTCTACAGTTCAATTTTTTCTTAATAAAGTTTACTACCTGAAAATGAGAAAGGTTTGACAGAAAAACGCAATTTTGATTACACCGTAGAAATGAAAATTAGCAATAGTAATAAAAAAATTCCCGTATTTATTTTTTCAATTTCTTTTCAAAATTTGCCCCACCAACTAAATGATTTCATTGGCAGTGGAAATAAGTTATACGGTTTATTTTATTTCACAATTTCAAAACCAGTTGTGGCTACAAATTTTAAAGTTTGTAATTGCAGGAAATGCAAATTTGAAAAAAAACCCAGAAGTTTTGATTACTTGGAAGTGAAGCAATAAAAAATAGTCATGAGGAATGCTATGATCTCTATGCACGTTTTATAATATAGAAACTGCTGATTTGTCTTCTGGCTGCATTTCCTTTTTTGTCTTCATCTGGAGAAGTTTTTATCCAAATTAACTTCCAATAGATGTCTTGCAAGATCTTATGAGAATCGTATTTTTCCTCCAAGATAGTCATTTATCTTTCAAGGTGGTTCAGCATAACTTTTCATCTTAGGAACATGTAAACGAATAAGAACGAACATTGCAGCTGCACTTTGTTGACAGTGAAAACTGAAATTAAGAAAACTTGAGTAAGAAGAAAAAAGTTCAATCTGAAGTTAGATTAATTGTGTGTAAAAATAGATATAGGTATTATATCAATCAGTGAGAACTGCAAAGAAGTAAAACAGTAACGGTTTATGTTCAGCTGTCTGGAATTAAACTTTTTTTTTGAATAAACTCAATGTT
The DNA here is from genome assembly GCF_964194025.1 of Convolutriloba macropyga. NCBI lineage: Eukaryota > Metazoa > Xenacoelomorpha > Acoela > Convolutidae > Convolutriloba > Convolutriloba macropyga. The sequence continues at coordinate 19,537 of NW_027451556.1, forward strand.
TTTTAAATTTAATTAAACTCATAAAATACATGCTATTTATTCTCTTGAAACCTCGTCACAGAACAAAAAGTTTGCTTCAATAGGAACTAATGAGACCAGAGATTGACCAGAACGAACATTGAAAAACTTTTCATGACTACTATTTGTCTTGCCAGATCTTGCAAGATTCCCATTGTCTTGCGAAAGTTTCACTGAAATTGCTGAAGTTATCACATGTTTGTCTCAAATCAACCTTTTTTAACGTTGGGTACCAATCAAACTCTCAGGCCATTTTTGTTTAATTGCTCGGTCTTCTCTACCAAGGAGCTCTGCAACAGCGAATTACAAAATGTACAAAAAGATTTTCTTTTTAGGAGTGAACCCCGCCACGGTTTATTGGTATAATATTGTCCAAACAGATCGTTTGAATGGTTTCACATCGCCATCTGAGACGGTATATGTGTGCACGGATCCACCGACTCCTAGAAGTGTGAATTACACCATTGATATGGATTCTATGGTGGCAGAGATTACTTGGATTATTCCTTCAGTGGTCTACAGTCTAAATATTTCCGTTGAAATTACAACCGATTCTGACAACACACATCGTAAGTATTTAGAACTCAAGTAATTATTGGATTAAAAACTATATTTCAAAAAAACTAGCTTTTGAGTAGTTTTTAGTATGTATTTGAGACCCTGATTTAATCTGGCTTGGCTATAACTCCCTGACGTGCAGATTTTTTGTCCTGAGTTCAGATAGTCCACCGGACTGGAGGACATTGAGCATCCCGAGTTGAGATTTCTATACGCTACGCCTTTAGTTTAAGAAATGGTCGTCAGTTCTTGTTTGTTTAACTCAGCAAGAACCATCAAAGCACTCATGACTTTATTCGTTGAATAGATTCATGCCACTGACATGGTTTCTAAATGACAAAAACAGATGGACACGACTCCTTTGCCCAACTAATCCATAACCGAAATATAACCAAAAGAAACAATCAAAGTAATCATAATATTAATTATTCATCACCATCTCGTCAATAACTTTAATCGTAAAGTTAAAATATACAATTGAAAAATTCTTTCAAAATCCATTTCCATCGACAATTTCAATGTTAAGGGCCCATTTTTATTTTTGTTTTAAAACATAAGATGCATTTTATCAAATTTGGTGATTGCTATAAACGTAATAATTAATACTTTCCCATCAGAATTTTTCCAACAGTTTTCCAAATCTTAGAGAATTGAGAAGAAACATTAAAAAAGCCTTGTGAACGAATTGCTTCAGTGATCGAAAGTCTTCAACAAACTTGCGTTGGAAAGTTTCAGCTTTCTTCACCTTCTTGTTGCAAATTTCTTTTCCACAAGGCATATTTGGCTGAATAAGATCTGAGTGAAAAAAATTTTTTTTTAGTGATCGAAGTAATGATCAACAAGAACTGCTCAGTAATTATGTAGCAGGTGTTTTGACCAATTCCATCAGGTAAAAACCTGTCTTTTTTCTTTTTTTTTTCAGGAAGCGAGAGAAAGTCCTCGCTAGTGGAATAATAATTGAGATGACAAAGAGACTATTAATGTGCGTTCGCAGATGATGTTCCGACCCGCGCTCATCTACATTTTTGACTTAATTGTCGTTTGACTTACAATTTTGACAAAGAGGTGATCAAAAATAGATATTTGAGTTTAAAAATCGTTGCACAGCCAAACTAATAGTCGAAGTAATTATTGCCATGCGTCAATGCGACAAGATCTGCCCCTCAAAAGATCTCGAGAAAAAACCAGCAACAATTTTACGGCGGAATCAAACATCTAATTTTAAAAGCACCTAGTAACAACGTTAAATTACAATCAGACAAAACCCTAACTACACAATTTTTCTTTCTCCTAACTACACAGCAGATGGGATTGTTCTTTAATCAGACAAGGTAACATGTTGACGAAAAGAAAGAATAATAATGAGGCGAAATTCAAAAATCACTCAAAACTGTTTAAACCAAATAATTTCGAAAGTCCTAAAAACCATTAGCTTTTAACAATATAGTTCTAGATAAACTTATTAAAGAGTGAAAACAAAACCAGTAGAATCTGACTCTCGTTATATTAAGTCATAGGAGTGGACTGAAGATGCAGAAAAACAGAAAAAATACGAACAACAAATTACAAACATTGCGAAAACAGAAGTTACTGAAACCATTAAAATCAGAAGCTATTATCTGAATATTGGATTTTTTATTTCAATTTCATTTTACAATATTTTAGCTTAAATTATTCTGAAAGAAAAAATCTGTTTAACTGGGCCACATTTGGAAGTCATTGGGATCTGTTATAAGGCGATTGTGCTAAAGGAAGAGAAAAAGTAACCCAAATACACTACTCACAGAACCGTTGTGAAAACGCAAATTGGCCTACTAACAAAACAACACTTGCCTCATAATATCAGTAAACATGTTATTTTTTAAAATAAAAGGAATTGTATAGGACCTCTCAATGATGAGAGTAAGTTACAAGTTGTCGAAAAGAACAACAAAAACAGAAAAAAATGGAAAATTCTTTGATAAATTTAAAGATGTATGATGTAATAAGCTTTAAGACTATTCGCTATAAACTGATTGCTTCGGATGAAATCATTCATCCAATCCTCAGATACAAGCTTAAGAGACCGGTCAGCATTTCACGGCTACAATAAGAAAAGAAAGAGGCAAAAACAGCCAAATCAAAAAAAAAATTGAGCGAGAAAAGTGTCGAAGTCCTTAAAAAAAGAAAAAACTGTTCAGCGTTCAATTTATTTCAGCATTTTTTCCTTCTTTCTATCATTTTTGATACCAAAAAATCAACAAAAATGAACAATTGCATCAAAACGACGAAAGCTTTGAGAAAACCATAGTTTCAACGCCATTAAATTCGGTAGCTGTCAGCGGAAGCTAATAAATACGCTGAGTTATAAGTCGCTATAAGATGGCTGTGATGACTGTCATTCATAAGTCATCATGAAGAATTTACAGTAAGTCAATGACTATGAGAACAACAACAAATACAGGCAAAATCCGAAAATGATGTAGAAAAGCGTGAGAAGAGTGTGTCGAAACCATTTAAAACATGAGCATTTCACTGAAAACTGTATGTATGGTCAAACAAACCTCCTCTCTAAGTCAATGCAAATATCAATTTAAAGATAATTTGTTAAGATTCCAAAAGGAACCATAATTGCGAAAGAAAATTTCCAAAAATTTGTTTAAAAAAATTTGCGAACTCGTGCATCGAAGTCATAGTACCAATATTTAGAAGAAGAAACCGCTAACTAGTTTAACTTTTGCTGATTTACAGAAAAAGGGAGTTCCGTCATTACCGAGATTGACTTACAGGTCACAAAGTCAAGTTTAATATCGATTTATGTTAGAAAAACTTCTCGAAAAGTCATTTTTTATAAAGTCTTAACAGCCGTTAAGTTCAAAAACTTTCAACAGAATCAATAAACAACCTCAGTTATGTCTCGATTGGAGGACAAAAAATTTTGTCGTGAATAGGTAATCAATAGGACATCACGATAAGTCTTATGACTATGGAAACAACAAATACAAGCAAAAACCAAAATCTTTCTGTAAAAAAAGTGCGAGAAGAAAGTGTCGAAGTGTGTTTAAATGGCTTCGACACTTTCTTCTCGCACTTTTTTTACAGAAATATTTTGGTTTTTGGTTGTATTTGTTATTGCTGTTTCCATAGTCATAAGACTTATCGTGATGTCCTATTGATTACCTATGCACGACAAATATCGTTGTCCTCCAATCGAGACATAACTGAGGGTGTTTATTGATTCTGTTGAAAGTTTTCGAACTTAACGGATGTTAAGACTTTTTAAAAACTGACTTTTCGAGAAGTTTTTCTAACATAAATCGATAGTAAACTTAACTTTGTGAACCGTAAGTCAATCTCGGTAATGACGGGACTCCCTTTTTCTCTAAATCAGCAAAAGGTAATCTAGTTAGCGGTATCATCTTCTAAATATTGGTGCTATAAACTTCGCTGAAAGTTTTATCCATTATGCATTGAACGTGTTCTTAAGCCAACGGGAGATATCAATATCAGGATAATGTGATAAGATTTCATGAGGAACCAAAAATACGAAAAAATCAAAAAATTAAAAAAAAAATTTATGAAATCTTAGGGCATTGAAACCATGTAAAAATTAGTTAGAAAATAAAACTGCTGAAAAGATTAATATTGGTTGCAATTAAAGGAAAGGAGGTCCTGTCATTACCGAGACTGACTTAGAATTCACGAAAATAAGTTTAAGGTCGGTTAATGTTAAAAAAATTTCTCGGAAAACCATTTTTAAAGTCTTTACAGCCATTAGCTTTCCTCTCAAAGCTCTAGATAGGTTCTCCTAATGCTCAATGAAAAACTTATCGCAGGTATAGTCAATGACTCTGCCAGTAGTCTATGCCATACGGCTCCAAAATTTTAGTAAAACACAAAAAAAGGAAAATCAAATTTTCATTTAAAGTTACGAAAACTCAGATTCGAAGCCAAAAAGAACACAAGCGATTCCTTGAAAACAAATTGTTTTGTTCATTATGGTCCAATAGACTGTAAACCAGGTTTATACTTAACGGAACCTCGATATGAGAATGGAATAGTTTCTAGGGCACTTAAGAAAAATGTGAAAAGTTTTCTAAAAAAAAACTCAAATAGAATTCGTTTTTTATAGTAAATTTCCCTATGAGACCGAAACTAGTCTTTTTTATCGTTATTCTTCTATTAGGAACTCAAAATTAATCCAGCTTGTGGCTGAAATATAATTTTGAATTAATATTTTTTATAAAAAAAAAACAACTTAATTTGAAGAAAATTTACACTAAAAGTGAACAAAATATCTCGTGTTCACACAAAGCTTCAATCCTTGATAAATCCTGGAAAGAAACGAAATTTAAAAAAATCTTTTTAGTTTCGAATTCTACGCTGGACGAGCTTTTTTTTGATACCACTCGCAATTCTCTGCGATGAATATAGCGATCGGCCAAAATTGTCGGAACAAAAAAAACACATTTGAGTATATAGTTCCTCCCCCCACAATTGGGGTCGGAACGAATATACGTTTTCTTGCTAATTGGCTTTTAATGGCTTTTTCTGTCTCAGCTCTTCGCGTGGCAACGTCACCTCCATTTACATGGCCTGAAACTCTGAGCCTCCGAGATCACTACCAGTTCTATGTCCGTTTCGTCATCCATTGTGGCTTATCGAACAACATATCCAAATATCAATATTCCTCCTGGGCGTCAGTCAGTGTAAAAGCCAGTGTGCCAGAGTTGTCAGTGACTCAGATCGATGAGACTACGGCTGCCATTAATGTCAGCAAATACGAGGAGTTCTTCAATTTAAGGTCAGATATTAGAGACCCCAAGTCGAGGTCAAGATTTTATGAACAGACCCAAAAAATCAAGGGGAGACGGCATCGACTCAAATTATTTGTTAAACAGTCCTAAAGTTCCTTTAATGGGTTCACACACGGTCTTTTTTTAGACGGGTAGTAGGATGGACAAGGAAAATTCTCACAGTATATCAGAGGAGATTAAACATACCGGAAATACCTGAGAAAAAGCGTTCGTGTGATTATCATTACATTTGTATTTCATACCACCTTTGAGTAATAATTACAACTTCAGTGAATTCAGAATCCTCCTCGTTGGCAGTATGAGAAGAAATCTAAACGGTTTGGGATTAAAGGTAATTATAAAAGGTGTTGCTTATTCAGATCTGCTGATCTCAAATTTTTGAATTGAACAATGTCAACGAAATCAAGAATCAAATGAAAGGGAATATGATTAATGGATTGTGAATTCTTCAGTGAACCATATCATGACCTAACTACGATTCTGAGAATTATCCCTCTAGCAATTTCTGATTTTGATAATATTTTCTTTTCTTCTAATAGAACCTGTACTGGGATGTTTTAAACTTTGTGGGCAAAGTAAATTAACTGACAAAATGGGCGGACTGAGATTGAAAGCCTGGGGTGCTTTCAACCGGTGCTTCCATTTGCATCCTGGAAGATTGTAGGCACCCTCTCAGAGTAAACGGTAAACACCTAGAAAAAAAACAAGGAGGCTTGGTTATGTGCGTTTGCACATAATGTACGGGCCCCGCTTGTCCAGTTTCTTGGCCATCCAAGCAGAGATAGGAAAAAGTCGTAATTATAAAGGATAGATTATGGTTTCTAAATTAAAATTTAAAGCATTCTCAAAATAGGACAGACATGTATGCCAGTGAGCTTGACATCAGTTTCAATATTTCTTCTTGCACCAGAAGGAATCAAAAATGATTTGAGCAAAACACTTCACATTTAGTTGAGAAAAAAATCATCACAATAGCAATTTCTTGAACACGAAATAGTTTCATGACGTAAACACATAATTTTGTCAAAAACAAAAATCTCAGCTCACTTAAAAAACAAACTTGTTCCATATCTTGCTCGAACTCTATTTGGTTTCTGCATTCCCAGATAAAATTTATTATATCCAGCAATTTATCAATTGATTGACCAAAATAATACAGCTTGTGGCAAAATTGACGTCATGAACCCAAAATCAGAAACAGTGCTCGAGTTCAGCTCCAAAAACGAAGATAATAAACAATTTTGGCCTTTGATGGAAAGCAAAATATTTTCGGAAGTATGATGATGCCAAGTTAACCCGTACAAATGAAAATTTATTGAACCAATGCAAATAAATTTTCAGAGAAACAACTGAAAAAAAGTCAAGGGAAAAGGACTAAAGTGACATTTCAGAAGGAATTCGTTGCATCAAAGTTAAAAAAAAAACAAGTTACTTCTTGTTAAAAATCTTAACCGCAGTTTGAAAACAAAATCTTTTTCATAGTATTCAGCAAGTGTGTTTTTGAGAGAAACGTCTCTTAATTGCACTAAATGACAAAGTGACAAAAAAAGACAACAAGCAAAACAAATAACAACAAATTAAAGCAAGATTTAAAAAACATAGATAAACATAAATTCACTAAATCCCTTTGACTGCCTTAGAATACTCATGAGACCTGATATTATTGGAAATATGAGACAAGACAACAAAAACAGACAAACACGTAGAAAAATTAAATGCCAATTGTATTTTTTTAAAATAAGATTAGTATAAAATGAAAGACTCAAAAGCAATTCAATTAGTTTTAGCAGATAGCAGCAGTGAACTGTCATTAATGAGCAAAATCTGTCGGCAGAAAAAACGATGAAAGACGTAAAATAGTCAAAAGTCATTAAAAATTGTTGCTGATAAGCAATTTTTCAGTATACAGCATAACCTACTGACATCAAACATATAAAACTTTCCTTGACAGCGTTCTACAAAGCCCAATATTGGCTTTTATTAATGAGGTTAAATCATACTCACGAAACCACAACAGATGGACGCAAAAGGCAAACATCAGACTAAAAAAACCCAAGCTTACGAAAATAAAATTGTGCCAAACCTATAAATCATCGACTAAAATTATATGAAAGAGAAAACAAGTGTGCTCTCATTCATCAATGTCAGCAAGTAGACTCAAAAAATCGCAAAAATTTACAAGACCCTCCTATGAAATTATAAATAAACTTGCAGGAAATCAACAGAATTAACATCAAAGGTATCAATCAAATTACTCGACGTGAAAAATTTTACCATCAAATTTCTAAACCTCATTCAAACACAAAATGTTCTCTCCGCTTTAAGAACAAATTTCAAGGAATTGTTGCTTTGCAACCACTCATTACTTTTCGTTCTTTCCTATCTTTGTGTTACCGAAATCACTGCTTTAGCTTGAATTGTCATTGAGAGTTAAAAAGTCAAAAAGAAGTAAATGTCTTAAATAAATGACGGCTCCTCAATATCATCTAAATCCCTTCGATTATGAAACCACAATGGGACTAATAGCGGTCTTGCTATATGTTCACAAGGTCAGAAGCAGCATAAAAAAATTTCGATGATTTAAAGATATATTTTTTTAAAAAATCAAAAATTTGGCAATGATTATGCTAAAAATTAAAAAAAAAATTATGGTACAAAAGAGATTGTTGACTTAAGCTTCAAAAAACCCATATTTTTGAAATTTCGACAATAAATCTGGATTTTTTGTTAAAACCACTCATGACTTGCTACCACAGCAATACAGCGATCGACCAAAATTTGCTGACAATAAACTCATTTGAGCATATAACGCCCCAATAAGTGGGAAAAAAACAGTAAAATTTACTTCTATTAAGAAAAGAGATATTTGAGTTAGAATAAATATCGCCAAAATTTTTCTTAGAGATCATATCTTTGATATATATTTATATTAGAAAAATTAAAATGGCCAATGTAACAAAAAAACCTTAAAAAGGCTCCCTGGGAAAAGAAAAGGGGATTATGAAAACAAAATCAAAAATTAAATTTATATGAGCAACAACAAAGAAACCGTTGATCACTGAGTGGCGCAGATTTTTCCAGTGCAACCAAGCACAAATCCCGGGTAAAAATTTTGTCAAGATTTGCGTTGAAAAGTCTTGAAAAAGTTTTTTCACAACTATTCCGCAAAACCCCCGCATCTTGTGTGTGAACTTTGAAAGTTTTGCATTTCTTAGCTGTTAATTCTTCTAATAATAGCAGATTTAGCGGCAATTTTTTCTTGCATTTGTCACTGCATTTTAACTGCATCTTCACTGCTGACTTTTACGGGTTCAAACACCGCACCTCTTTTTCTTTAAGGGTTTCAGAATTTTTTTTTGCGCCACCTGTCACGTACTTCCTGGATAATTATTTATAATCTAAATCAGATTAACTCATAATTTTTGGTTTGATTTTTTGCACGGTTTAAGATCTTTAGCGTTGAAATTTTCGTTTACACTAAGTGGTGAAAACACTCGTTGTAAAAGTGGTAAAAAAATGTTTCACGGCTATCAACCTCTTTATTGTGAAATTTTCACAGCTAAAAACTGCAAATATTTCCCCGGACCTACCTCACATACTATTTCAGTGCTGAATCATTACATTTCAATTATGTGTTTTATTATGTCAAGTTTACTGATCATGACACTTTATAGACTGTTTATGACTGTTTATGACTGTCTTTTTAGCTTCTACTATGTCGATGGGCTGCATAGTATGAAATAATAAACTTCCTTTTTTCTTGACAGAATGAATCATAAACTGTCTTTTGCCTGCAAAGCATGATTTTAAGATGCGCATGATGCGAAGATTCGCTTGATTTAGGATGCGCAGGATGCTTAGTATTCGCTTAAAATTAGCATCATGACTAATAGAAGCAATTTTCAGCTTGCCTTCCTGCTCATTTTACCGCGCTTTGTTTGCTCAAGTGGCACTTAATTTGCAAAATTGACGCTGTGCAAAGCATAAATTTGAGCATTTATATTAAGCATAAATTTTGTTTACAGTAATTTGGTTAAAATCATGTAATCATGCAGTCAAAATCAAAATCGTGTGTTTGTACGATTAAGTTTTAGTTGTTGCAAGTTTTGAGTTCACAAGATTTGAATTCTCCTCATTCACACGTACAGCCAAAGAAATCACAGCCGGAGGTCGGAGGTCGGTGGTCGGAGGTCGGTTTCAGGAGGTTGGAGGTGGAATAACAGCGTCTGGTGCGCTCGGCTCTGGTCCGATTGGCCGGATGAGTAAAGACCGAAGGTTGTCGATCCCGTCCAGCTGAACAAAATTAAAGGAAACCTAAACATTTGAACGTCAAAATTACATTTGAATTACATAATATGTCAGAAAATTAGTGTCTCCTCAATACAAATAAAGAATACCCCTCCTTAAAAAAGTTATGCAGACTATCCACCCGTTTCTATCCACCAGCACGTTTATGTAACACAAATAGCGCATGCTCCTGGGGTGGGGGGGGGGGTGGGGGAGGCTCGATGGAAGTAGGCGAAGAGAAGGACAGGAGTATTTCGACTTCCTTTGGTACCAGAATAAAGTCACAGAAAAATAAAAGAAAGACTCACAGCGGCTGTAATCTGCTCGGTTGTTTGCGCTAATAATGTGCTATATGCAATCTTTGACGTCAATCATTAAAAAGAACTTGGTCAATTATTCCGTAGGATTCAGGATAGTTCATTAATCAGAAATCACACAGCTCAATTTGTTGAGAAGCATTAGGTCTAACTTGAAGGAAGGTGAGAGCAGGAGCTCAAAAACCTAGGTTGGGGGGTCACTTTTTAGCTCCATCATGTAAAGAATTGGATTTAAAAATAAAAAATTTGATTTTTTTGCACTGATTTTGTCTCTTTTCAACTGTTTCCACTTTATCTTGCACACAGCTATTTTTTGAGAAGCTTTAGGTCTAAATTGAAGGTAGGTGAGAGCAGGAGCTCAAAAACCTAGGTTGGGGGGTCACTTTTCAGCTCCATCATATAAAGAATTTGATTTAAAAATAAAAAATTTGATTTTTTTTGCACTGATTTTGTCTCTTTTCAACTGTTTCCACTTTATCTTGCACACAGCTATTTTTTTTTGAGAAGCATTAGGTCTAATTTGAAGGAAGGTGAGAGCAGGAGCTTAAAAACCTAGGTTGGGGGGTCACTTTTTAGCTCCATCATATAAAGAATTTGATTTAAAAAGAAAAAATTTGATTTTTTTGCACTGATTTTGTCTCTTTTCAACTGTTTCCACTTTATCTTGCACACAGCTATTTTTTTGAGAAGCATTAGGTCTAGTTTGAAGGTAGGTGAGAGCAGGAGCTCAAAAACCTAGGTTGGGGGGTCACTTTTTAGCTCCATCATATAAAGAATTTGATTTAAAAAGAAAAAATTTGATTTTTTTGCACTGATTTTGTCTCTTTTCAGCTGTTTCCACTTTATCTTGCACACAGCTATTTTTTTGAGAAGCATTAGGTCTAATTTGGAGGTAGGTGAGAGCAGGAGCTCAAAAACCTAGGTTGGGGGTCACTTTTTAGCTCCATCATATAAAGAATTTGATTTAAAAATAAAAAGTTTGATTTTTTTTGCACTGATTTTGTCTCTTTTCAACTGTTTCCACTTTATCTTGCACACAGCTATTTTTTTGAGAAGCATTAGGTCTAATTTGAAGGAAGGCGAGAGCAAGAGCTCAAAAACCCAGGTTGGGGGGTCACTTTTCAGCTCCATCATATAAAGAATTTGATTTAAAAATAAAAAATTTGATTTTTTTGCACTGATTTTGTCTCTTTTCAACTGTTTCCACTTTATCTTGCACACAGCTATTTTTTTGAGAAGCATTAGGTCTAATTTGAAGGAAGGTGAGAGCAGGAGCTCAAAAACCTAGGTTCGGGGGTCACTTTTTAGCTCCATCATATAAAGAATTTGATTTAAAAATAAAAATTTGATTTTATTGCACTGATTTTGTCTCTTTTCAACTGTTTCCACTTTATCTTGCACACAGCTATTTTTTTTGAGAAACATTAGGTCTAATTTGAAGGAAGGTGAGAGCAAGAGCTCAAAAACCCAGGTTGGGGGGTCACTTTTTAGCTCCATCATATAAAGAATTTGATTTAAAAATAAAAAATTTGATTTTTTTGCACTGATTTTGTCTCTTTTCAACTGTTTCCACTTTATCTTGCACACAGCTATTTTTTGAGAAGCAGTAGGTCTAATTTGAAGGAAGGTGAGAGCAGGAGCTCAAAAACCTAGGTTGGGGGGTCACTTTTTAGCTCCATCATATAAAGAATTTGATTTAAAAATAAAAATTTGATTTTATTGCACTGATTTTGTCTCTTTTCAACTGTTTCCACTATATCTTGCACACAGCTATTTTTTTTGAGAAGCATTAGTTCTAATTTGAATGAAGGTGAGAGCAGGAGCTCAAAAACCTAGGTTGGGGTGGTCACTTTTTAGCTCCATCATATAAAGAATTTGATATAAAAATAAAAAATTTGATTTTTTTTGCACTGATTTTGTCTCTTTTCAAGTGTTTCCACTTTATCTTGCACACAGCTATTTTTTTGAGAAGCATTAGGTCTAATTTGAAGGAAGGCGAGAGCAGGAGCTTAAAAACCTAGGTTGGGGGGTCACTTTTTAGCTCCATCATATAAAGAATTGGATTTAAAAATAAAAAAATTTGATTTTTTTGCACTGATTTTGTCTCTTTTCAACTGTTTCCACTTTATCTTGCGCACAGCTATTTTTTTGAGAAGCATTAGGTCTAATTTGAAGGTAGGTGAGAGCAGGAGCTCAAAAACCTAGGTTGGGGGGTCACTTTTTAGCTCCATCATATAAAGAATTGGATTTAAAAATAAAAAATTTGATTTTTTTGCACTGATTTTGTCTCTTTTCAACTGTTTCCACTTTATCTTGCACACAGCTATTTTTTTGAGAAGCATTAGGTCTAATTTGAAGGTAGGTGAGAGCAGGAGCTCAAAAACCTAGGTTGGGGGTCACTTTTTAGCTCCATCATATAAAGAATTTGATTTAAAAATAAAAAATTTGATTTTTTTTGCACTGATTTTGTCTCTTTTCAACTGTTTCCACTTTATCTTGCACACAGCTATTTTTTTGAGAAGCAATAGGTCTAATTTGAAGGAAGGCGAGAGCAGGAGCTCAAAAAACCCAGGTTGGGGGGTCACTTTTCAGCTCCATCATATAAAGAATTTGATTTAAAAATAAAAAATTTGATTTTTTGCACTGATTTTGTCTCTTTTCAACTGTTTCCACTTTATCTTGCACACAGCTATTTTTTTGAGAAGCATTAGATCTAATTTGAAGGAAGGTGAGAGCAGGAGCTCAAAAACCTAGGTTGGGGGGTCACTTTTTAGCTCCATCATATAAAGAATTTGATTTAAAAATAAAAATTTGATTTTATTGCACTGATTTTGTCTCTTTTCAACTGTTTCCACTTTATCTTGCACACAGCTATTTTTTTGAGAAGCATTAGGTCTAATTTGAAGGAAGGTGAGAGCAAGAGCTCAAAAACCCAGGTTGGGGGGTCACTTTTTAGCTCCATCATATAAAGAATTTGATTTAAAAATAAAAAATTTGATTTTTTTGCACTGATTTTGTCTCTTTTCAACTGTTTCCACTTTATCTTGCACAAAGATATTTTTTGAGAAGCATTAGGTCTAATTTGAAGGAAGGTGAGAGCAGGAGCTCGAAAACCTAGGTTGGGGGGTCACTTTTTAGCTCCATCATATAAAGAATTTGATTTAAAAATAAAAATTTGATTTTATTGCACTGATTTTGTCTCTTTTCAACTGTTTCCACTTTATCTTGCACACAGCTACTTTTTTGAGAAGCATTAGGTCTAATTTGAAGGAAGGTGAGAGCAAGAGCTCAAAAACCCAGGTTGGGGGGTCACTTTTTAGCTCCATCATATAAAGAATTTGATTTAAAAATAAAAAATTTGATTTTTTGCACTGATTTTGTCTCTTTTCAACTGTTTCCACTTTATCTTGCACACAGCTATTTTTTTGAGAAGCATTAGGTCTAATTTGAAGGAAGGTGAGAGCAGGAGCTCAAAAACCTAGGTTGGGGGGTCACTTTTTAGCTCCATCATATAAAGAATTGGATTTAAAAATAAAAAATTTGATTTTTTTGCACTGATTTTGTCTCTTTTCAACTGTTTCCACTTTATCTTGCACACAGCTATTTTTTTGAGAAGCATTAGGTCTAATTTGAAGGTAGGTGAGAGCAGGAGCTCAAAAACCTAGGTTGGGGGGTCACTTTTTAGCTCCATCATATAAAGAATTTGATTTAAAAATAAAAAATTTGATTTTTTTGCACTGATTTTGTCTCTTTTCAACTGTTTCCACTTTATCTTGCACACAGCTATTTTTTTTGAGAAGCATTAGGTCTAATTTGAAGGAAGGCGAGAGCAAGAGCTCAAAAACCCATGTTGGGGGGTCACTTTTTAGCTCCATCATATAAAGAATTTGATTTAAAAATAAAAAATTTGATTTTTTTGCACTGATTTTGTCTCTTTTCAACTGTTTCCACTTTATCTTGCACACAGCTATTTTTTTGAGAAGCATTAGGTCAAATTTGAAGGAAGGTGAGAGCAGGAGCTCAAAAACCTAGGTTGGGGGTCACTTTTTAGCTCCATCATATAAAGAATTTGATTTAAAAATAAAAATTTGATTTTATTGCACTGATTTTGTCTCTTTTCAACTGTTTCCACTTTATCTTGCACACAGCTATTTTTTTTGAGAAGCATTAGGTCTAATTTGAAGGAAGGTGAGAGCAAGAGCTCAAAAACCCAGGTTGGGGGGTCACTTTTTAGCTCCATCATATAAAGAATTTGATTTAAAAATAAAAAATTTGATTTTTTTGCACTGATTTTGTCTCTTTTCAACTGTTTCCACTTTATCTTGCACACAGATATTTTTTTGAGAAGCATTAGGTCTAATTTGAAGGAAGGTGAGAGCAGGAGCTCGAAAACCTAGGTTGGGGGGGTCACTTTTTAGCTCCATCATATAAAGAATTTGATTTAAAAATAAAAAGTTTGATTTTTTTTGCACTGATTTTGTCTCTTTTCAACTGTTTCCACTTTATCTTGCACACAGCTATTTTTTTGAGAAGCATTAGGTCTAATTTGAAGGTAGGTGAGAGCAGGAGCTCGAAAACCTAGGTTGGGGGGTCACTTTTTAGCTCCATCATATAAAGAATTTGATTTAAAAATAAAAATTTGATTTTATTGCACTGATTTTGTCTCTTTTCAACTGTTTCCACTTTATCTTGCACACAGCTACTTTTTTGAGAAGCATTAGGTCTAATTTGAAGGAAGGTGAGAGCAAGAGCTCAAAAACCCAGGTTGGGGGGTCACTTTTTAGCTCCATCATATAAAGAATTTGATTTAAAAATAAAAAATTTGATTTTTTGCACTGATTTTGTCTCTTTTCAACTGTTTCCACTTTATCTTGCACACAGCTATTTTTTTGAGAAGCATTAGGTCTAATTTGAAGGAAGGTGAGAGCAGGAGCTCAAAACCCTAGGTTGGGGGGTCACTTTTTAGCTCCATCATATAAAGAATTGGATTTAAAAATAAAAAATTTGATTTTTTTGCACTGATTTTGTCTCTTTTCAACTGTTTCCACTTTATCTTGCACACAGCTATTTTTTTGAGAAGCATTAGGTCTAATTTGAAGGTAGGTGAGAGCAGGAGCTCAAAAACCTAGGTTGGGGGGTCACTTTTTAGCTCCATCATATAAAGAATTTGATTTAAAAATAAAAAATTTGATTTTTTTGCACTGATTTTGTCTCTTTTCAACTGTTTCCACTTTATCTTGCACACAGCTATTTTTTTTGAGAAGCATTAGGTCTAATTTGAAGGAAGGCGAGAGCAAGAGCTCAAAAACCCATGTTGGGGGGTCACTTTTTAGCTCCATCATATAAAGAATTTGATTTAAAAATAAAAAATTTGATTTTTTTGCACTGATTTTGTCTCTTTTCAACTGTTTCCACTTTATCTTGCACACAGCTATTTTTTTGAGAAGCATTAGGTCAAATTTGAAGGAAGGTGAGAGCAGGAGCTCAAAAACCTAGGTTGGGGGTCACTTTTTAGCTCCATCATATAAAGAATTTGATTTAAAAATAAAAATTTGATTTTATTGCACTGATTTTGTCTCTTTTCAACTGTTTCCACTTTATCTTGCACACAGCTATTTTTTTTGAGAAGCATTAGGTCTAATTTGAAGGAAGGTGAGAGCAAGAGCTCAAAAACCCAGGTTGGGGGGTCACTTTTTAGCTCCATCATATAAAGAATTTGATTTAAAAATAAAAAATTTGATTTTTTTGCACTGATTTTGTCTCTTTTCAACTGTTTCCACTTTATCTTGCACACAGATATTTTTTTGAGAAGCATTAGGTCTAATTTGAAGGAAGGTGAGAGCAGGAGCTCGAAAACCTAGGTTGGGGGGGTCACTATTTAGCTCCATCATATAAAGAATTTGATTTAAAAATAAAAATTTGATTTTATTGCACTGATTTTGTCTCTTTTCAACTGTTTCCACTTTATCTTGCACACAGCTACTTTTTTGAGAAGCATTAGGTCTAATTTGAAGGAAGGTGAGAGCAAGAGCTCAAAAACCCAGGTTGGGGGGTCACTTTTTAGCTCCATCATATAAAGAATTTGATTTAAAAATAAAAAATTTGATTTTTTTGCACTGATTTTGTCTCTTTTCAACTGTTTCCACTTTATCTTGCACACAGCTATTTTTTTGAGAAGCATTAGGTCTAATTTGAAGGAAGGTGAGAGCAGGAGCTCAAAAACCTAGGTTGGGGGGTCACTTTTTAGCTCCATCATATAAAGAATTTGATTTAAAAATAAAAATTTGATTTTATTGCACTGATTTTGTCTCTTTTCAACTGTTTCCACTTTATCTTGTACACAGCTATTTTTTTTGAGAAGCATTAGTTCTAATTTGAAGGACGGTGAGAGCAGGAGCTCAAAAACTTAGGTTGGGGGGGGTCACTTTTTAGCTCCATCATATAAAGAATTTGATTTAAAAATAAAAAACTTGATTTTATTGCACTGATTTTGTCTCTTTTCAACTGTTTCCACTTTATCTTGCGCAGAGCTTTTTTTTGAGAAGCATTAGGTCTAATTTGAAAGAAGGTGAGAGCAGGAGCTCAAAAACCTAGGTTGGGGGGTCACTTTTTAGCTCCATCATATAAAGAATTTGATTTAAAAATAAAAATTTGATTTTATTGCACTGATTTTGTCTCTTTTCAACTGTTTCCACTTTATCTTGCACACAGCTATTTTTTTTGAGAAGCATTAGGTCTAATTTGAAGGAAGGTGAGAGCAAGAGCTCAAAAACCCAGGTTGGGGGGTCACTTTTTAGCTCCATCATATAAAGAATTTGATTTAAAAATAAAAAATTTGATTTTTTTGCACTGATTTTGTCTCTTTTCAACTGTTTCCACTTTATCTTGCACAAAGATATTTTTTGAGAAGCATTAGGTCTAATTTGAAGGAAGGTGAGAGCAGGAGCTCGAAAACCTAGGTTGGGGGGTCACTTTTTAGCTCCATCATATAAAGAATTTGATTTAAAAATAAAAATTTGATTTTATTGCACTGATTTTGTCTCTTTTCAACTGTTTCCACTTTATCTTGCACACAGCTACTTTTTTGAGAAGCATTAGGTCTAATTTGAAGGAAGGTGAGAGCAAGAGCTCAAAAACCCAGGTTGGGGGGTCACTTTTTAGCTCCATCATATAAAGAATTTGATTTAAAAATAAAAAATTTGATTTTTTTGCACTGATTTTGTCTCTTTTCAACTGTTTCCACTTTATCTTGCACACAGCTATTTTTTTGAGAAGCATTAGGTCTAATTTGAAGGAAGGTGAGAGCAGGAGCTCAAAAACCTAGGTTGGGGGGTCACTTTTTAGCTCCATCTTATAAAGAATTTGATTTAAAAATAAAAATTTGATTTTATTGCACTGATTTTGTCTCTTTTCAACTGTTTCCACTTTATCTTGCACACAGCTATTTTTTTTGAGAAGCATTAGTTCTAATTTGAAGGAAGGTGAGAGCAGGAGCTCAAAAACTTAGGTTGGGGGGGTCACTTTTTAGCTCCATCATATAAAGAATTTGATTTAAAAATAAAAAATTTGATTTTATTGCACTGATTTTGTCTCTTTTCAACTGTTTCCACTTTATCTTGCGCAGAGCTTTTTTTTGAGAAGCATTAGGTCTAATTTGAAAGAAGGTGAGAGCAGGAGCTCAAAAACCTAGGTTGGGGGGTCACTTTTTAGCTCCATCATATAAAAAATTTGATTTAAAAATAAAAAATTTGATTTTATTGCACTGATTTTGTCTCTTTTCAACTGTTTCCACTTTATCTTGCACACAGCTATTTTTTTGAGAAGCATTAAGTCTAATTTGAAGGAAGGTGAGAGCAGGAGCTCAAAAACCTAGGTTGGGGGGTCACTTTTTAGCTCCATCATATAAAGAATTTGATTTAAAAATAAAAAATTTGATTTTTTTGCACTGATTTTGTCTCTTTTCAACTGTTTCCACTTTATCTTGCACACAGCTATTTTTTGAGAAGCATTAGGTCAAATTTGAAGGAAGGTGAGAGCAGGAGCTCAAAAACCTAGGTTGGGGGTCACTTTTTAGCTCCATCATATAAAGAATTTGATTTAAAAATAAAAATTTGATTTTATTGCACTGATTTTGTCTCTTTTCAACTGTTTCCACTTTATCTTGCACACAGCTATTTTTTTTGAGAAGCATTAGGTCTAATTTGAAGGAAGGTGAGAGCAGGAGCTCGAAAACCTAGGTTGGGGGGGTCACTTTTTAGCTCCATCATATAAAGAATTTGATTTAAAAATAAAAATTTGATTTTATTGCACTGATTTTGTCTCTTTTCAACTGTTTCCACTTTATCTTGCACACAGCTATTTTTTTTTGAGAAGCATTAGTTCTAATTTGAAGGAAGGTGAGAGCAGGAGCTCAAAAACTTAGGTTGGGGGGGTCACTTTTTAGCTCCATCATATAAAGAATTTGATTTAAAAATAAAAATTTGATTTTTTTGCACTGATTTTGTCTCTTTTCAACTGTTTCCACCTTCTCTTGCACACTGCTATTTTTTGAGAAAAATAATGTCTATTTTGAAGGTAAGTGAGTGCAGGATCTCAGAAACCTAGGTTGGCCGTGAAAAAATGTAAAACGAAAAAAGAGCGTCAGACGACGATACAAGGGAAAAACAAGATCACCGCAATATATCTCCGCACAGCTTACAGCTTCGCAGCTATAAAATGGGCACAGTGAACACCTCAATCTAGGAACTTTTAGCTGACGGCTTCTTAGCTACATGAAATGCTGCGTTCAAAATATCAAAAGGGCAAAACTTGAAAAATTACTCTTATCAATTGTTTTTTTAAAAAAAAACGAAACTGATTCTTAACTCACTTTGGGCATCGTCGTTAGAGCAAACTGTTGATTTTCGCATCGTTCCCCAATCATCGTGCCGATGACAAGCACTGTTAGCAAAGTCAAGATGTTTGAGGACATAAAATTGTGCAACCCTTGACCACCCCCCCCATTTTTTCCCGCTTTTAATGGGCGTTATGCTAAACGTCTCAAAGCTTTTTCTTGAAATCTGTTCACCACAAACATTATCAAAACGGCGGTCCTTTTGAATTATTTCACAAGTAAATAATGACAAGGTGATTGAAAATGACCTTGAAAATGACAAGGTGATTCATTAAGGTATCTCTAACCATGTAGATGACTTGGAAATGTTTCCCTTAATCTCCTGAAGTGTTTGTGAACAATGTGGCAGTGACTTCAGTCGGTCCTCATCCCACCAGAGCCATCATAAATGGCATTTGTCCAGTTGGCACCAAGTTCACCATTTCAACAGCGGAATCCAAATTCAACAAATCGTGCATCTGAAACGAGGATGGGGCGCCGAAGGATCTAGTGACTTGGGAACCTGAATGCTTGAAGGCCACCTAAACCTGAATTCAACTTAAAGCAAAAGCAATACTGAACTTGAAATCAGCAAAGATGAAAAAAGCAGCACAACATCATAACGATATAATTACCATTCTTTAACAAATTCTTCTAAAACGCTGAGAATCATTGCGGCCATATGACGATAGCCTTGACCTAAGGGTTCAAAGTGAAACCTTCGATTATCTCGAAAGTCTTCTCTTTTAATAAGTTTTGTGCTCTTATAATGACAACCGAGATTATTACTTAGAAAATTATTATTATCGGAAAACAACAGTTTGCATCTAAATCTTTGCGTCGCATGTTTTCCCGCAAATTTCACTTTGGTAGGCCAAATCGCTTCTTTGAATCGCAAAAAATTTTGCAAGATGTAATTAAACACTTCGAGTTGCAACGTCGTTGTTGCCTACAATCCAAAACACATGA
>NW_027451557.1:0-53367 GCF_964194025.1 Convolutriloba macropyga
CATCGATTTTTAATTTAGATAATAATCAAATATCTTCATTCAAATTATAAAAATTAAGGAGTGTTAGTATTAATACATGTCAAAATTTAAGGTATTTTCTGGCATGTCGTCTTTTTTTTCTTTCAGATTATTAGAATTTAGATCAATATCTGTACAAATCTTTGCAGATTATGCCCGGGATGCCAAAAACAGAGACACTTTTTCCAGTGTCACGTGCTTATGGAGCAATGAACCAATAATATCTCTATTTTTTCGCTGTTTTCCACGTCACGCCTTTTACTTCAGTTGAAAAAAGTTGAGCAAACATTTTGATTAGAGGGGTAGGAACATTATGTGCGCTCGCACATTACCGGACCTCCTTGTTGAACTTCTAGAAGGAAATTTGTTTTGACTCGCTTGAGGTGATTTGTCATGCTCCTGTTTCAATATTATTTAAAAAATTGCTCACCATGAGACTTGGATCTTCTGAATGCGTAGTTGATTTTTCATGGAAATAAATTTACAAAAACTTAATCAGGCCTCTTCAAATGACACAGCCTCCGAGCTTTCAGAACTCTCCCTTTTTAAATGTTCTGTTAATTATTGGTGGGCGGCAGTCACGGAATGTTGCCTTGTTTTTGACGAACTTTTAGACTAAGCTAACCCTAGCCATAAAACACCGGGATAACCTTTTTCCTATAATTTTTTATCAAGACTTTAACTTAAAACTCTTCACAGATTGTTTTTTTAAATTTAAACGATACTGTACCTGTTTACTGAAATGCAGTTCAGGTTGGTGAGAAAAGTCACAGTTTACAGTAGAATATCCGGTAAAGGGGAAAGAGGTTTTTTGTGATTTCAGAATGAATGCACAATAGCAAGTAAGCTGCTTCACTGTATTGTGTTGTTTCAACAACAAGTGTTTGGTCTCGATTCCACACGAAGCGTAATACATGCACAAAAGACGCAAGATTTTGTTAACTGGGCTTAAAACCCAATTTTCCATGTGCTTGGTCTATGATTTAAACTATGCGTTGTATTGTATCATAGCTCATAATGTAACTTTTACTTTTATCTAATGAACATGCTGAGCATTAGATGAAAAATATTTCCGAAGTGAAAAACAAAATAAACGTTTCCTAGATCTCGAAAAGATACACATTGGTGTTTCAGATCTTGGCATGGATGTTCTCTTTCTTGAACTTGGAAGCGCTTGATGTGGTTTTATTACAAGTACATGAAAAAGTTGGCATCTCCAAAATTTCTATTGCATATTTGCGAAACTTCAATTGGGCTTTTTATGTCCCGACAAGAACTCTTTTGGGCAGAAAAAACTGTTGAAATTGTTTTGGGGTAAGGTTCCGAGTGGATTGGTGCATTTGCTACAACTGAGAGAAAAATTTTTGAGTTTGAGTGCGAAATATGAGAAGAGTTATCATTTTCCAAATTTGATGGTGAGGAAAAATTTCTTCACACTCTCGCTTCTTCCAAGCGCAACGACTATAACATTGTTATATATGTGACAACTGTCAGATAAAAACATGGTGAATTTGAAAATGCTCTTGCTGATTTTGCGTTTTGAAATTACGGTCAGTTTTGTGTGAATGCTAGCTGCTCAACCATAACAACCAATCATAAAGGACGACGGTACTCAAGTTGACTACTTTTGTGTTAATCCCAGATCATTATTTGCCCTCTTCCTTTTCCCGACAATTTACTTTTTGTCAAACTGTGAATGATATGATCTTCCCGCATTTCCCGCTCATTTCCCGCGAGTTTGCATGTAACCATCTGCAAAATTAATTGCAACAAAATGATACGTGCTGTGATAAGTGAACATCTTTAATCCATCATCTATTCTCCCATTTCCCTATTTGGTTCATATCCCTGCATCATTTGTTTATGTCTGCTGCTAAATGATTTCACGTTGTAGTTTCTAATCTAAGTTAATGTCCATACCTTTTGCAACTCACTGCTAAAGTGTTCCTTCCTCTACTGTAAATATTTCTAGTTTGTTCATGTATATACCTTTGCCAAGCAACCATTCATATTACTTTCGCCAAGCAACCGTTCATGTATATACCTTTGCCATGCCTATGTTACTTCGGTTCTTCTTGTTGTAATCCACTATAGAAACAAACATTAAAAAAATTGTTCTATTCTCCAAGCGAATCTAGCCACAAATTCTAATGAGCCAAATTGCCCCGCGAATCCATTCTGTAATTCTATTGGGCCGATTAACTTCAACAGTGTTTTATTTTATTAAGCCTCAATTGCCCCGCGAATCAGCATTAGAAAAGCATTTGGTCTAACGCACCGCGATTCAAGAATGAATAACGTGGCAAAATTTTGCGTACGGCATGGCACAGTCAGCAGGATCCAGGAAGACTACCTTAGCCATCGACACGTTTTGGGAACGACCCTCAGCGGAACCCCCACTCCGTTGGGAGAGGTGGAGCACCAAATTTAGGCTAACCATTCTCGCTAAGAAAGAATAACCATGGAAACCTAAATTTGCAGAAACCCCTTCCAGTGGAACCGAGATACCCATCGATAAACCAATTGAGGCCACAGAAAGAGATCGTCAAACACAAAATGCCCAACTAAAATTGAGTTGGCAACTCAATTGTCAAAAATTAACCGAAGCTGGATCCCTCTGTTGTGACCAACCCTTGGGTCGTTGCGATAAAAAATGCGTCTCTCTCTCTCTCTCTCTCTCTCTCCTCTATTAAAGCATCAGAACAGAGGGCAGACGAATTTTGAGCAAAACGGAAACTTATGCAGTCATAAAAGAAATGACAACAATAGAACTGTGGAAACTAATGGAACCATCTTTAATTAGGTCCCGTACTATTACGTTCGACAGATATTTTTCGTTTAAAAAAACCAAAAAAACGGAAAACTGCCGTACAGTATAATAGCATACAAAGGAGTTGGCTGAAAATTGCAATTTCCCAGATTGCAGAGAAACTGTAATACGAGACGTATTTTTAACCAAAAGGTCAGACTCAGAAATCCAGCTACATTTGCACCGCGAAACTCAAGACCGAAGTACATCTCTACAAACAGCTATAAAACTAGAGATGGGACAGCAAAAGCAATTTGAAAATGAATGACGCGGCGCAACTATACAATACAGTACAAAACAATACTGTTAATATCAACATAGTACAAAACAGTGATAATTTTTGCCCGCAATTCAACTCAATCGAAAAAGCAGAAATCAGACAAATCAATGTAGAAAATGCTGTCAACATTGGTAAAAAAACCACAAACAAAACTGTATTGCAGTAAAAAAAAGTGCAACAACTGTAGAATCCTTAATCTCTTCGCAGAATTGTGCCAACAAACGCAAACGAAAAATAAAACAACCCAAAATATTGTAAACGAAGAAACAGAAGAAAAGACAATAAACAATATGGAAAATTAAAATCTTTCGTACAGTTCCGATTATAGCTCTTCAGATGACAATTGCTTACAATGGCAGCAATATCAAGGGATGATTGCCTCGATATCACACCGCAAAACATAGAAGTCAAAATAGGAAACAATACGATTTCACTACTACTTCACTTTGGAAGTGAGTGTTCCATCGTGACGAAAGACATAGCAAAGCTGATCATAGACAATTCCGAAGAAGCAAAGTCGTGGACGTTAAAGAAGAAAAATATTAAAAATTTTTTTTCAAATGAACCAATGAAAACACCTGGCACCCTATTTGCTCCAATAGAATGCAACAACTGGTCAATGGAAACGGCCATCGTAATCGTTGAAAAAAGACTACTGCCCCCCATTGGAAGAACCTTGTTCGAGACGCTGGTCATTTGAATCAAACAGCAACAAGCGACCAACGAAAAAGAGGACTGCTTAAATACGCCAGAACCAATCAAGGCACTAGTCGCCAAAGAATTCCCTGGTCTCACAACGCGAATTGGTCAGTCAGAAAACTATCCTCTCAATCGAATTTTTATAAAAACTACCTAGAACGTCATCGAAAATGCAGAAAAGTCCAAGGAGCTATACAAGACAAGATCAAAACCGAATTAGAAAAACTGTCAGAACAAGGTCATATCAAAGAAATTTATTCATGTTCTGACAAAAACTTCGTTTTACCCATAGTGATAACTTTCAAGTAATAACAGTAATGGCAGTGAAACAACAACCGATAAATTTTCACAAAAATAAATATCGGATGCCGAATGTAGACATCCTAAAACAATAATTTTCCCAAAGAATAAGCTCAAACGCGAAGCAAACCATATTTCGTAACAATCGATTTGCAATATACCTATAGCCAGCTAAATTTACCTCGCAAAAACCGGGTGGCATTGCAGTTTTAATTCACTTAGTGGCAATACGACAGGTCTATATCGATTCAAAAAAAGTTTCTACTTTCTGACAGGTATGCCGGCCGAATTTCAAAAAGCCGTAGAGACAACATTAATTAGACTTACAAACATATATTGATTTAGTGGAACGCTAGACAAACATGTAGATTTGACCAAAAACTGTTTGAAGAAATTAGATAATAAAAACCTTCAAAAAAGTCTATCAAAATGCCAGTTTGCAAAGAGCGAGATCAAATGGCTTGACCATAACTTTACAAAAAGTGCTTTAAAACCATTGGAAGCGAAAACGAGCGGTATCCTGAATCTAAAATTACCAAATACACTGAAGAAATCTAGATTGCTTCTCCGATCGGCTCACCATTTCTTTAAATTTATACCCTAGCCAAATTATAACAACCCTTAAGACCAATAATGAAACATCAGAAAAGTCCACATGGACCAAAAGTTTTGAAGAAATAAAGAACCGAATAACACAAGCAACTGCAATTAAACACTACAATCCAAATTTGGAAACCTGAATAAAATGCAACGCATCTAGAGAAGGTTTAGGGGCAGCCCTTGAAGAATTAGACCACGAAAGCTAAAAAACAATTGCATTTGCCTCATGATTGTTAAACTCTTACGAATCGGGACATAGTATAACGAACTAGAACTTCTGGGTGTGATATGGTAGAACTTCTGGGTGTCATAGTATAGAGAACAAGCAACTGCAATTAAACACTACAATCCAAATTTGGAAACCTGAATAAAATGCAACGCATCTAGAGAAGGTTTAGGGGCAGCCCTTGAAGAATTAGACCACCAAAGCTAACAAACAATTGCATTTGCCTCACGATTGCTAAACTCTTACGAATCGGGACATAGTATAACGAACTAGAACTTCTAGGTGTGATATGGGCTATCGAGTATTTCAAGTACTACCTCTTTGGACAGCAATTTATAGTCATAACAGATCATCGAGCACTACTTTTTTATCATGAAAGAACATTGTTCAAACAAATCGTTTTACGGTAGATTAACTCGCTGGGTAGACCAACTTTTATCATTTAGTTTTGAAATAGGGGTTTTGCCGGGCTCAAAATTGGCTTAGTTGATTACATCTCTCGCGAACCAATTCAAATAGCTTCCATCATCACTCATTACGATCAACAATTCGTGATAGCGAAATTAGATTTAGTGAAACGCAGCCCAAAACGCTTTTTTAAATAAACCTAATTACGAGTCAATTGCGCCAAATTGCGCAATTGAGGCAAATTACCAGCTAAAACCAGAAAATGAGAAGAAAACAAGCTTAAATGCTAATTTTGCGGCGCGAAGAGAGGGAAAGGAAACAATTCACGCCAATTCGCTATTTGGCGCTAGAATTCTTTCACCTGATTCAAGCAACCCATCTACACTGTTAGACATGCATGCTGACGCCTATATTTTATCCCGGAGCAAAATAATCACAAAATTCTTGCTAGCTTGCCTGACGACGAAGGATGCAATCTTGAAAGAAATCGGTGACTGTGTGTTGGCAAAAATAGAAGAGCGCTGCACAGAGCTGAGTCCCTACAAACACAGATTTTGGCGCGACGGACAATAGAAGTCGGGCTGTTCATGCATTGATGATTGCATGGCGATTCCTCTATCCATCGAAAACGCCTAAGTATAAGCAATTCATTCCAGCCATCGCTGTTTTTTGACCAATATAGCCATCCATACATGGTGGTCATACATGAAGAGGAACATCCAATCGAAGGCCTCAAAATGCGGGATTAGCATTAAAATTGGTAAAAAAAATTTAAAGCTCGTCATATCCTCAACATATTCCCACCTCCATAAAACCGTGCAAAGAGCCTAATGAAGAGATTCAGATTCATTTGGTGGTCCAATTTATAATGAAAAGAACCAAATTACCAGGAGGTTTTGTTTTTTGCCTGTATAGATGGCTTCTCAAAATTTTTATCAGTGGAGGTATTTGACCATGCCAATGCAAATAATGTCCAAAAAATCCTCCAAAATAAACTTTTCTGCACTACATACAGCGTCGAATTCGCTTTCACCAAGCGAGATATTAAATGGGTTTGCAAGTCAGTAACTACTGCGAGCAAAACAATATTGAAGTAATCGCAGCGTCAATTAATGACTCCAGACATTTAAACGTAGATTGGGGTGCATCAAAGAAGCTGCTAAGATGCTAATCAATTTTAAAAGCTCAGTAAATCTTATAGTTTACCAAATCAGAATATGCAGACATAAAACTCTGAAAATAAGCCCATTTGAGGCGCATTTCGGCCGAAAACCAAATACGGCATTAAGCAATATAGGCACAGAGCCAACTTTAATTGAACTATCTTAGCAAAATGTTGTAATTAAATATTTAGATCTAGAAACAGTTTATTGGACCGCCCCTATAATCGAAAACAAATGGGAGAACACAGATTGCAGCTTCGCTGAAATGGAGAACGAGAAAACCAGTGCAATTCGCGATGCGATTGAGTGCCAACAAAATGAAAATTAAAACGAGACGCGTTTGATAAAAGTAGATGTGCTCAGTCGTAGCATGAGCAGAGCAAAGAAAACCTTAAAATTGAAACTAGCGAAAGAGGTACAGGCAAGCAAATGTCCGAAATGGATTTACAATGATTATATGAAATTTTGGTTCCCGGCTCACCAAACCTGAGAAATGATGACATCACTTATACCATCAAAGGACCGGGCAAGATTCCAGTAACGGTGCTCAAATCTGACGTAGCAGAATTTGAAACAAAACCCAAAAATAAGCCTCTAGTTGCTTTGGGCGACATGCGATCAAAAATGTCATCAGGGAAACTCACAAAGGACAAAATTAAAAGACACGCCAAGGATTTAAAAAGAAAAGTGGAGTGCAGAAAACGAACAAACTACCGGTTGGCGACGTAAAAAATTTCTCCGAAGAGTTTTATGAGTAAGAATGCTGGTAAAACCAGCCCATCCACAATCACCAAACAAGAGAACACAAACAAAAAATCTGAATATCATGTCGAACGAACCGCGTAGCAGTAAAAGAAATCGCTCCAGGAAAACAGATTCAACAGACTTGATGGTATCCTGCCCCCATTTTTGACCGCTCCGAAACGCTGCTAAATGAACAACAAGTACCAAAAATCAAATAGTTTTACCAAACAATCAACTCCGCTAATTCAAAGAAGCTCCTCTGCTTTCTCCACAATCGCGCCGCAATCAAGCGTAGTCGAAGGAATTCAAACTCACGCTGAGCGAAGTCCAACCCCTGCAACATACCTTGAAATCGTAATAATTTCACCGCCAGTCGCACCTGGGATTCAGACTTACGAATCACACAACCTAGAAACGATCATACACTCTGAACTGGAAGCCGAAATGAATGCAGTCTCGGAATGTGATTAAAACTCCTAAAACTCACTGGAAACATAAACATCCGCCATTTTTTTGTTGTTTATGGTAACCATTACATATGATACCTACATTTTTTCAAAATGTAAATTAAAACCGAATATAAAGCAAAGATTTTGCGTTTTAAAGAAGATTAAATGTGGTACACAGGTTACCAAAACGTATAGTCATTTAGTCCATCTTCTATTCCCCCACTTCCTTATTTGGTACATTTCCATATTTATTTTGTTTATGTCTGCTGCTAAATGATTACACGTTGTAGTTTCTAATCTAAGTTAATGTCCATACTTTTTGCGACTCACTGCTAAAGTGTTCCTTCCTCTACTGTAAATATTTCTAGTTTGTTCTTGCATATACTTTTGCCAAGCAGCCATACTTGGTCTGTTTAAGTTACTTTGGTTCTTTTTGTTGTGTTTTCGTAACCCACTATTGAAACAAATTAAAATCCTTCTATTCTGCAAGCGAATCGAGCCAGAATTTCTAATGAGCCAAAAGGCCCCGCGAATCTAATCTGTAATTTTTATGGGCCAGATCGCCCCGTGATTCACTTCAACAGTATTTTATTTTAATAAACTTGAATTGCTTCGCGTATCAGCATTAGAAAAGCCTTCGGTCTAAGCGCACCGTGAATCAAAAAAAAATATTGAAGCAAAAAATTGCGTACGGCACCTGCAGTTTAGTTAAAGTACTACCTAGAAATCACCTTCAAACTCAGTGCGACGGTAAAATATTTGGTTTGGGTTTAAAACATTGAGATTGCAGAAGGAAAAAATATTTGTCTTCAGCGGAAACCCGTCTTACGAACCTAAATATTCTCGTGTTCGTATAAATTTGAGCAACGATTTTTCATAAAACGAGTAATTTCTTTTCTACCATTCATTTAAAACAAGGTTCCTTTTTTGTTTGCTCACACAGATCATACTTTTTCGTGATAGAGGTAATTTTACTACATTTTTATTCACACCGGATGCATTTTTTTAAAAAAAGGTTGCCGACTCTCAAAATCTCTCGTGATCAATTCTGAAGTTATGAGGAGAATTTAGACAGCCATGTCACAAATCAAAAGTGAATAGAAATGACTCAAAAGCAGGTTTTAAAGATTTTGGATTAAAAATTTCGGACGAAAAGATCTCTGTAGTGTTTTCGTTGATCTGTGGATGAAAGCTATCATCAACAATATGTTCGGTCGTAATTGAGAGAATTTGCATTTGAGTTAAATTGAACCGCGATATTTGCAATGTACTTCCACTTCTGTGAAAGCAGATTTTTTGTCGTGTTATACTCATAATGGTTTGAAAAGTTCGTTTTACTCAAAACTTTACTCAATGCATAAACAATACCTCCATTTTCATCCAACCAATATAATTTATTAGGACAGATTGCAAAAAAGATTTTGAATATATTTAAAAAAACAATATGAAAGCATGACTAACGTAAAGTTTTTTTTACAGAGATTCTCGAATTTGACTGATCGGTGTTTTTTAGAAATTAAATCCAGTGTTCAAAACAAATACATCTATGGAAATCACGGAACAAGAGCAGTTTTGAAGTTTGAAATAGCTTTTTGTGCAGCAAAATGCGCTGAAATTTTTTTCCTTGGTGTTTTAATCGTCTAATGCTCCAATTTTTCTGACAATGGATACGTCAGACGACTATCCTCACTTTCCTTTTTTGGTGAAATTTGATCAGAAAAAAAACGTAAGGCAAAGCCAATTTTAAACGCTCCCAGCTATTAGTAATGTAAAACTGATATGGATAACTAATCCGAGTGAACTTGCTTGATGGCTCAATTGAGTCTAATTTATACATCCGTCTGTAACGGGGTGAATACAATCAGGATCTCACCTCTGCATCCTGTCTATTCTCATGCGCGCTCACCCAAATGTTTTTCTTTTCGTACAACTTGTCGTTCCGACCTCACATTGTGAGAGTTTTTTGTTCAGTCAAATTTCGACCGATCGATATATTTATCGTAGAGAGTTGTGAGTGGCATAATTGGAAAGACTTTCAGGCGCAGAATTTTTAACTAAAAAAATTTTTCGACTTTCGTTTATTTTGAAGAGTTAACGGAATTTAAATTTCTGGTGAGGATTTGATATTTGACGTGTTTTTATTCCAATTTATTGTCATTTTGGTACAAATTAAAAAATTTTTGGAAAAAATTGTCCCAAATTAGATATTACGGTACGAGTTTTGGAACAATTACCTTTTTTATCCGACGGGAAATGCGTTAGAAAGGTTTCGTAAAATTTTAGCATATGAACTTCAGAAAAGTCAGTTTTCTTACCGAGGTTTTACTTAAGACAGATAATATCTGCGTTTAAATGAGGCTAAAGGCACAAATTCTGTGTTTAAAGGAGATAGCTCACGTTTTTTTTGGATTCGACTGTGCTCTCCTTATACTTTAATAAACATTTGAAAGCCTGCATTGTCTTGCTTTTTGTAGTCTTATGAGTTAGTCTCAATATTAAAAACTCCAATTGGCCTCCCAAAGGAGATTGAGGGAATGCATCTAAGATATCGAGTTTATGCCTATTCGTTGTGATGATTTTGATGAAAGAAATCAACAGATTTTTTTCTGCATTACTTATGTATTATTTCAGTCAACTTTTGGCTCGGTCTCACTTTTTTTGCAGCTTCCATCTTTTTTCATTGAAAATGATTTTTGTTCTGTTCATTATCTGTTCAGTTAATTTCTATCTTTTTATTTTATGACTATTTCTAAAATTATTCATTAATATTTTGTGTTCTTTAGAAACTTTTTCATAGTTGTGTTTTCTTTTGAAGTCTTGTTTTCAATAAAAAGTTCCCATTAGCGAGCGCTGAAAAGAAGGCCAATTGAAAATATGTTACTCTTTTTTTGAACAGGTTTTTGGTTTTGATGATTTTGTTACTCTCTTTGGGCATTTCATTGTGAATATCTGGTTTTTGACTGTGTTTTATGCAATCATTTGACTTACCTTGGCTGCTGTCAATGAGATCCTTTTGATGATAACATTAACTTTTTAATGCAGACAGTTGATAGTTTTTAGTTTTAATTTCTTCAATGCTGAGAATTTAAAAAAACAGGACTTTTGGATATTTTTTAATTAATTTGTGGTCCTTTTTTGATCTCTTGTTGCATTATTATAATATGACCGATTATAGGGGCTGTGAACAAAGCGCTCAATTGAACATCTGTAAAATTTTCAGTAACCACTTTATACTTCTAATGGCCCTGACACCTTTTTCTTGTATTTTTCCATTGAATAGGTACTTTTTATCTCTCTTTTTTATTCTCATCGTACTTGTAAAAATATTCTTATTAACGAAAAATCTCATTGAATTCCTATTGAGATAAGGAAAAAATAATTAATGTCGTCTGCTGATTTTTACTGAAATTAACAACTTTGATTTGGTTTATCCTCAAAAAATACGGATTTTTTTTCAATTTGGATCTTTTCGTTTAACCATTTGAGCTTTATCGCATCAGTGACAGAAACTATCTGTTTTTTATGAAGCAAGTTTAAACGACTTTTTTGATTTTTCTAACAGATGCTTTGGGTAGTGGACTGTGCTCTATACATTGTGTTCGTATTGTGTGTAAATTTTTAGTGTTTCTGTATTGATTGTCATTTTGTGATCCTGTGACACTTGGTCTCACCGAAAACGGGCGCCATTGGTTTTTCAAGGATTTTTTATGAATCCATCTTTTTTAACAGTTAAAGCTATTGTTTGGTGTGTTTAATTTATTTTTTTTCAATGGTTTGTTGATATTTGCCCCTTTTTGTTGATGCGTTACCTGGTCCTATCATGGACAGATCCCATCAACTTTCTAGTGGAGGACAGGTGAACTTGTTCGGTTCAATTTTCATTTGATGGTATTCTGACTCTATTACAAAACCTCTTCAGAAAAAGACATTTAGTTTTTGATGTAACTATTGTTTTTTTGTTTATATCGTTGCTTGTCTTGTCGTCTGACCTTTTCAACGTCAGATATGATCGGCCTTCTAAAGCAGCGTGGCAATATTTTATTCATTTATTAATTTGATTTTCTAACTTTTGTAAACTCAAACGCAAATTATTTTCGAACAGTATGTGATTTTTGATAGTTTCTTATCTCTTCATTTCGTAGACAATTAAGTGAAAAATGTGTATGGGCGGGGTCGGCAAATGCACATTACCGAGCCTCCTTGTTGTCTCCTTAATCAGCTTACGTGGATTCAGAAATCACAACACAGTAGTGAATTAATCAATAATGCCAGCAAATAATCGATTTAAGTACAAGTTATTACATGTCATTGACTTGCGGGCTATAACGGAAAACATCCAAGAATTCAATAATTGAATGGTTGATTCATTCAAATTCAACAAGAGTGTAAACTCTGACATCAGGGGTCACGTTCTCTTTTTGCAACTCTCCGAATTTGGCCACGTGATCTGATTTCCCGTGTGCCTCGAGGTCTGCCATACTGCTCCACTCCTCAATCATCGCATAATTGTCTTTGGTGCCAACCTGCTTGAACAACTGGTACGATACACAACCCTTCTCTTTCTGAAAAACCAAAACAATTTTTTCACATTTACCATGATCTAATTGATAAAATAATCTTTGAAAATATAATATAACTTTTTCCTGCTGTAATTTGGGACTCGCATCATCTTAAACAAGCCGAAGGCGGGGCAGTATATTAGTACATGTCCAAAATCTTTGTAGCCCTTGTTCTGCCCTTAAGCGACCTGTTTATGTTAAACTTGGGTTCATAAGAAGTGATCTAGCCTATCTGTAGTTTGTCGAGAACCTCTTCAATCGCCTGATTAACTTCGGCGTGTGATCTTTGGTCTGTGTATAAAGAAGAAATGTGGTTAAGCCAGGAAGAGTATTTTACTCAAGTCTATAAAACAATTTTCCTATATTTCCTACTGGTTTTATTCAAACTTCATACTAAATAACCCGTGATGGTTGTTATTTTTGAACATGAAAGTATTTAGCATAACGGTTATGCTTGCTAATTTACATGTCTCCTTCCAATTTTTTTTAAGAATCGGAGAGCGAAATATTTGCGCAAAATCCACAAACACAACCGGTAACGTGCGTTTGTACATACAGAAAGTTGTAATAATCTAAAAGTCTGCAGAAAAATAGCAGCAGCAAAAATTTCGCTTGTAAAATAAATTGACTCTAGCTGGCGCAAAAATTTATTAAACAGTTGAGTTCACATGAAACTGTAGATTATGGAATTGATTCAGCACTGTTCCGTTATAGCCCGTAACCAGGTCACATATGGCCCACCCCACTACTTTAGCAGGTGTTCTTTAGAGATCAAATCAAGGCATCTGTTCAGCAGGGGAATATAACGGAAAATAGATCTATTCTGTTTCATCCTTCCACTAGCCCCACCCCCCCCCCCATAACTTTTACACCCCCCTAGACACGTGTTAATTTTAACATTTTATTGTGCTATATAAAACACATAATTTGTAAGTAGGGCTATGCACAAGGGAGGGGGGGGGGGGCAGAATAGGAATATATCGGAGAATCAAACAGAATATACTGGAGAATAAATACTAATTGGATCTTTTCCATTTGTGCCCCCCCCCCAGTACGTTATCCACCTCCCAGTTACAGAGCACGTGCCTTTACATAGTAAATCATTATGTTAAAATATGGCACGTGCATTTGGGGGGGGGGGGTTCAAATAAATTACACCCCCTAAGTTGGAGGGGGGGGGGGGTGCAAACGGAAAAGATCCCACTGATTCCTCGATTCAATAACTAAGTTATTCGAATTCAACAAGAGTGTACATTCTGTTATCAATGGTGAAGTTCTCTTTCTGCAACTCTATGAATTTAGTCACGTGCTCTGACTCCTCGTGTGCCTCAATGTCTTCCATACTGCTCCATTCTTCAACCAAGGCAAAGGTGTTCTTAGTGCCAGCCTGTTTGAACAGCTGGTATGATACGCAGCCTTGTTCTTTCTGAAGAGTTGAAATATCCGAATGATATCAAAAGTCGGGTCTTTTCCGTTTGTGCCCCCCCCCCCCGCAGCTTAGTGGGTGCATATTATTTGCACCCCCAGAGGCACGTGCGTATTTTTACAAAATGTTTTAACTATGTAATGACACCTGCTCTATGACTAGGGGGGGGGGGGGGGGGCATAAAGTACTGGGGGACATAAAGTACTTTAAAGTACTCATTTTAAAAATAGTTTTTCTGTATTCTCGAGGCATGTAGATTCTGAAAACCTATTAAATTGACAGCAGCTGACTAAAGCAGTAAAGCAGGTTCAATGTTTTAAGGAAACGTTGATCAAGATTAGTTGGCTCTATGATATTTGGAAGACATTTCTTAAGAAGGGATCAAGTTACTATGAATTTGCAGACAGAAAAATATTTTTATGGAGAGATTGAAGAAAAAATCTTGAAGCAACTGCAAACTTAATTCTTAAATATGAATCTACAAAAAGTTGCCCTTGTCGTTATCGAAAATTAAAAACTAATTTGAATGCAGTAGTGAAAAATTTTCCAGGATCTGTCCTCGACCAAAGACAGGTATTCGCAACTATCCGACACTTACAGCCGATGGATGAATTGCCAACTAGTTCATAAAAAAATGAAACTAACTAGTTCGTAAAAATTTTCTGCGCTTATGGCACGATTTGTCGTAATCTGCAAATAAACAAGCGAATAATACCTGCGGAAATGTTTGTCTCAAAGCTTAAAGCTTGCATGAAAAATGCAACTTGCAAACAATCTATTTTCACTAGTCTGGTAAAATAAAATGAAAACATTGATTGCATCTTTGCCAACGTTAAAATAAATACAATTAAAGAAGACTAAATTCCTTACAGTAATATGTAAAATGATTCCTCAGTCTTCAAATAATTAAAAAATGGGAAGAATGGATGAATAAGCCTATAACAGTGGCCATGAACAAGCCGAAACAATCATTTTGAACACTTTAACTAAGGAATACTTTACACTCACGAGAAAATTGCAGTGAATTCAAATCTGTTCGGATATTATTTTTTTTGCTCTTAGTGTTTATAGATTGTTATCCGCATTCGTCATATATAACCGATGCATTTTTTACACTGTATAACTCCCAACGAAAGATTTTTTGGGTTTGTTGAAAAACAATGCGCTTCGAGAGGAAGAACAAGTAAACTCCACATTGAAACAATCGCAGTTACCATGCTTTAATTGTTGTTAATAGCTCGAATTGAGGGCCAATTTAGGTGATGTTATGCAACTCTATCTATTGGTTTCCAAAACAGTTTGCTATGCTTCCAGGAACGCAGTCATAGAAACTAACTCTATGCTTCGCGCAAACATTCTGTAACTTGAATATTTTGTTTTTCAGGAAGAAATTTTAACATTAACAACTTTAGGCTTCTTTTCAACAAGTCAAAGCAAAGTTCCGCTGTCATATAACTAAATGGGTTTTCAGAAAGAAGACACCCCAACATGTAATTCACGAATCATGTGTGAACTAAGCTTTAAAACTTTAATACGCATTGTACGTCAGTGAAAAATTACTAAATTTCCAACAATTAGTCATCCTCTTCAGACGTTTTCTGAAAAACAATTAAAAAATTAGAAAAAAAACAAGCATCAAAAGGAAAACGCCCCAATTGCTGAGCAAAATAAATAGATTTCATGTTTAGGCTTAAAAAAAACGTTGTGAGCTCTTCAGATAATATAAAATGATATTTTTTTAAGTTCTTTTGAACCCACAATAGTCGAATGAGTTCACAAACACCAAATATTCTTTGGATACTATAGATAATCAATACCTATATAAATTTGGAAAGCGTAATTCTACCCCGGACATTTGTAATTTTTCATTACGAGAGTCTACCGCTAACGAAAAAAATCTACTTCCAAAGAATGTGGCTGGTGTTTTCAGTTCCCGACTCCCGTTCAATAAGAGAAGCGCTTAAATGTTGTGAAAGTGGTTTTCACAAAGCAATAAAGAGCCTTAAAATGAAAAATAGGACCAAATAAATGTGAAAAGTATTTACGTTCGGCTGTAAGGCATTTCACAAAACAAAAGTTTAATCCCTTTAATCTTTTTGCCACTCAATGTTAAGATTGCTAAAATGAGGGAATGTCTGCAATTAATCTGCTGCACAATTTTTTGCGGACCGCGCTTCTGTGAAACATTTTGCGATGGAAATCAGTTTTCACTTTTCAACGTCCAGTTTAAAGTGAAAAATTCTGACCGGAGTTTCCATATAGGGCACCGCCTTTTAGTCCGCGAAGTTCGAAAGTAAGTTTCAGTAACATCGGAAAAGGGAAATCTGAACAAAAACGAATAAATTTACTCAAAAAGTTGGTACCGGTAGACGCCCGTAATGTTTTATGTTTTTTCCTGAATACTTTGTCCAAAGTAAGCCTAAAACACTTTGGTTCTAAAAGTAATGTTAATTTGGAATCTTTGCTAAATTTTTGATTTACGCATAGGACCACTTATCTAGTCAGGATGGTGCGTGACCTTTATCTTCAAGAAGATTGAAGCCAGCTCGGTATGTCACTTCTTTGATGCGTTTTTCAACCATAATTAACAAAGTTTTGGTGTTTCCTGTATTAGGATTAATTCAAAAAGAAATTAATAAACTCATTTCATTCTGTCATCTCTATACTTATCCCAATGCTCTCACTCAATTCGTGTTGAGCAGATTTAATTTATTTGTTGAAGTGACTTAATTGTTGATTGGTTCGCCATGCCTAGTCAAAGTAGCTGACCTGAAGTAGCAAAAGCTAATCGAAAAGTTTTGTGCACAAAATTTCTACAGTGTCTTAAGTGTACTTTTTTGATCTTATGTCAAGTTACCAAAAACGAAAGTTGTCAGGGAAAAATGAGATTAGATTGTCATACCTGTGTTGCCTCGATGAGTACCTTCACGTCCTGCAGAAACGATGCTGCATCCTTGACTACAAGCGAAGCGTGAACTCTCACATGCGACGTCATTTCAATCAAATCAGATTTGCACAGTTGAAACTAAACGAATTGAACTTTGATTCAGATTTCAAATGAACGATTTCAAGTATTTAATAAACCAAGCCTACTTAGCAGAGTAAATAATCTAAGCTAGTTTTGATATTTAGTCAATTTGATAAGCATATATTTATTAACTCCCACAGATAAAGACAATCAGAACAAAACTTAACATTTTAATTGTTACAGACACGCACGCCCGTTAGGTGAAAGGTCTTCGACATCCGTGCTCGTCCATTATTTCATTTGGTTCATAAATTAATAATGTACAAAAAAACAAGATAAATTCACCTGAACAATTTTATTTGATTAGGTGAAACACTCTTTACGACACTGTATTCAATTACAGTAATAATAATGAAGATCATAAATTTAATTAAATAACTTCAATAAAACTTAAGTTAATCATGCGGTAAACTAACTGATTATGTAATAAATAAATGTGTGAATAACTCCGTCTGACAAAAACCAATTATATAACTTTTTGAGCAGTACTATAGCAGCCAAATTGACATCATAAATTTTCGTCTATTTCCGTTGCAACCAAATCATTTAACTTATTTAGTATGATCTGACAAAAACCCAGTTTCAAAACCAATGTAGACATTGGTAAAAAACACTATCTTTGGAAAAAAGGTATAATTGCTATCGTTTCTTCCTTAATTTGATAAGCGCATAGAAGAGATACATTTTTTCACTAACCCCTTGCGCGTATCCTCTTCTCACCTTATCTGAGCATATTCGATGCTCTATATTCTATCTTTACAAATAATACTTAATTGACTGGCTTAAAACTTTGTATAATATAAAAGTCTTTACGTCCTTAAGTTTTTTCTAGGAGAATACTTATATTCGAAAAAGATAGAGTACGCTCGTACTTAAAACATCGAGCCATAAACATAAACCTATATAAATCTGCTCAGATATTTGTTTTGTATACTTTGCCAGGATCTTACCAAGCAATGCATTTTCGGACAAAGTATCGGGCAGAACCTTGCAAAATAGTCATTTCTATGTGAAACTGCTGCCACTTAACCATTTAATGCCAGAACTTTGAATGTTAACTTTTGTCAACGACATGACTTCTTTTTGTCGAAAGCGAACGGAAGTGACTTTGGAGAAGAGCTTCAGAACACGAAACACAATCATACAAAACACTCGCAATCAAAGGAAACTAATATATTTAATCTAAATCAAAATAACAAAAAACATCTTTTATTAGCACATTCGAACGATAACCCCACCCAAATTAAGTTATTTTTGATAACTTATTTTGACGCCCAACCACATCAGGCAACGAATTCAACCCCTGAAAATGCTAAGTATTGCTCTGAATAATTGATCGAAATGGAAAACAATTGATCTGCACCATGAGTTTTTTTTGATGTTTTAGTATCCAAAGATCTAGAAATTTTTCAAAAACAGTCTAAATGTAACAGCAAGAGAGTTCGCAAAACATCACAAGAGACTGAAAGCAGATTCAAAAGATCAAAAGACACTCTTTGAAAATTTATCTTATTTTTTACCCGCGCGTTCTGTTTTCGGTTTTGGGGTTTTACCCACCCCAGATCCCCCCCCCCGGTTGTTTGCCCTCCCAACCCTCTGCGCTTTCTTTGCTTATGGTTTTGGGTTTTTACCCACCCCAACCCCCCCCCCCCCCCAGATTGGTTGCCTTACCACCCCGCGCTTTCTTTGCTTTTGGCTTTGGGGTTTTACACGCCCCGAATCCCCACAGGTTGGTTGCCTTTCCAACCCCCCGCTTTTTCTTTGTTTTTGGTTTTTGGGGTTTCACCCGCCCCAAATCCCCACAGGTTGGCTGCCTTCCCAACCCCCCGCTTTTTCTTTGTTTTTGGTTTTTGGGGTTTCACCCGCCCCAAATTCCCCCCGGTTGGTTGCCTTCCCAACCCCCCGCTCTTTCTTTGCTTTCGGTTTTGGGTGTTCTAGCCGCCCCAAATTCCTCCCGGTTGGTTGCCTTCCCAACCGCCCGCGCTTTGTTTGCTTCTTGGTTTTGGGGTTATACCCACCCCAGACCCCCCATGTTGGTTGCCTTCCCATCCCCCTTGCTCTTTCTTTGCTTTCCAGTTTTGGGGTTTTATCTGCCCCAAAGTCCCCGGTCTTTCGTCTTCCAAACAACTCACGCTATCTTTGCTGTCTCTATTGGGTACCTTACAAACCTCAAATTCCCCAGCTTGATTACTATCTCAACTTTTCTGCTTTTCACTAAAAGGTGTGGAATTATTGGTAAAAGCTGTTACAGGTAGATTGCAAGTATCCATCAACAGAGTTACCGGTAATTAGAACGTAGGTATAAGTAGGTATATGTAGGTATAAGCAGGTATATGTAGGTATAAGTAGGTATAGGTAGGTAAGTAGGTATAAGTTGCAGCAGGTAGGTAGAAGGTATTAGGTAGGTGAAATTTGGGAGCTTGTAGGTAGGTAAGTTTGGTATAATATTGCAGGTAGGTAATAAGTGTTAGTTAGTTTGATTATAAACATTCTGTAATTAGATTTACTTCGTACAAGTTTCTAGCAGATAGGTAGCAGGTAACAGGTAGGCATTTGACAGGTAGGTAACTAGTATATGTAGAAACACCTAGATAGCGCTGGTAAGCAGCCCTTCAAAAACACTTGTACACGATAATTGTCAAGCAGTTAGTAATTTGAAGTTAAATTTGGTTTTGCTTACTTGGTGGAGTTACATAAGCAAACAACAAAAAACTTTTCTCCAGCAAGGTGAAGAAAACAGTCTACGTTTTAGTCATGGTAGACACTC
Organism: Convolutriloba macropyga; assembly: GCF_964194025.1. Classification (NCBI taxonomy): domain Eukaryota; kingdom Metazoa; phylum Xenacoelomorpha; order Acoela; family Convolutidae; genus Convolutriloba; species Convolutriloba macropyga. Next base: position 19,477 of record NW_027451557.1, read on the forward strand.
GGTCAACCGCTAACTCCGAGAGCGACCAGAGGGAAACAATTATCTTGGGAAAACTTCACCAATGTTCCAGTGCTCCAACAGAGAGCCTCTCTGAAGAAAAGCCAGAAACACTTAAAAACAGAAGATGCTTGAATCCTCCAAATTGATGATAACGGAAGATGTACATTTTCACCTAGACTACCTAAACTCCTCAATAGATGAATCAGAAGATGTTGACACACTACAGGAAACAAATGAAGAGATAAAAGAGAAGCAGCAAAAACTTGAAACCGTAGTGTCCCAATTAATAATTCTGATCGATCCATCAGAACAGAGCAATTGTTCTTGCAAAAAAAGTGGTCTCAAGATAGAAGTTAAAAATTTTATCAATAATTTCAAAAAATACGTCAAACAAAAATCACAGATAAATATTGGAGAGGACTTTAGTCTCAGTGTTTGTGTCACCAAAAGACCTAATTGTCCGCCAAACAGCTCTAAGTTTCAATTTCCTAACCCCGTTCAACCTGGTCTGGATATCAGCAATCAGGAGCAAAATGCAGTCAGTTCATCAGCGCCCGCTGTGAACAACAATGTCAGTTTTTCTGCACCCAGCAGCTTACTATTTGATTCTATTGCCGCTCCATCGTCATTGTTTAACACATATTAATTCAATTGGCGCGCTCCTCAGTGTATTTTACCTGAAACAAATCATAACGCGTCAAATAATAACTTCGAATATCGAGGACTTCTAAACGCGGAAAGCTCATACCATTGTTCAACCAGCTCAATGTCAGTATGCTTCGAAAAATCTGTCCCGAAACTGCACGCAGAAACTTTCAACTGTGATCTAATGAAGTGGATAAAATGGTATAGCATTTTTAAAGCAACTATCGCCCAATCACCCATTTCGTCAGCTGAAAAAATGATCCATTTGCAATCACTACTCACAGGGGAAGCGAAAGCACTAGTTGATGGCTACGGTTGCAACGGTGATTTATACGCAGCAGCTCTATCAAGACCGCAAGAACATTTTGGCAATTCAAAGAGGATTTTCAATGCTTTCCTTGACAAATTATTGAACTTTAGAAACCCAAACTTATCAAATCTGGAAAGTTATACACAGTACTCCCGTTTCTTCTAACGCTTGTCGACACCTTTAAACAACTCGCTTTTTTTCATGATCTTCACTCCACCATCAACATGAACATAGCTTTAACAAAATTAGCTAATCCAGTCAGACTCGAACGGAACCGTTACGTCTTGGAGAAAACTAGCACACAGCCATTCTTAATTGCGTTTTCTGTTTGGCTCCTCAACAAAAACGTTCTTTTCCGATTGTGGAAAACCGTTTGTTGGACCAAATAACTCTTTGCAGTCCAGTATTGCAAGCCTTAGAGATTGCCACGATTTTGCAAGTCATTTGCATCTGAGTGGATGTTTAACCCTCCTGCGGCTCCTCACTTCGGTGGAAGTTGGGAACGCCGAGTGCAGATATTTAAGTTATCTCTGTAGAAAGTAATTGGGACTAGAACCCTTTCAGATGATATTTTGTGGACACTGGTATGTGCGGTTGACTCCAATATGAATTCTAGACCTATAACGAATGTTCCGAGTGAAATTAACGATCCTCTGCTTCTCAAGCCTAACCCTTTTCTACTCGGAAGAGCATCAGTTAACTACCCTCCTGGTGTTTTCGAAAAGCAAAAAGTCGCCATGTCCAAGTCATGGAAATCAGCTCAAGAACTAGCCTCGCACTTTTGGAATGAATTCCTTCGCGAATACATCCCTAGTCAACAGACAAGGTCGAAGTGGAACAAAACTTCAAAAAACCCCAAGGTAAATGATTTGCTTTGGCTACTTGAAGACTTCACACCACGAGGTCTTTGGCCTCTTGCAAAATTTATCGAAATATACCCCGGTTCAGATGGTGTAGTACGCTCCATGAAACTGAGAACTCGACATGGTGAGAAAGTAAGACCAGTCATCAAGCTAAGCAAAGTTTTTATAATCAAATGAAATATATTTGTGTTCTCGCACTCACGAGCAGATATATACTTTAGTTTCCAATAAGAAAAAGTATAGAATTGTACGTCGAGTCGTCTCTAAAAGTTGATGCAAGCAGTCACATCTTTGCCAAGTTTCACATCAAATGTCTAAATTTAGCAGTCTATAGTCAAGCACCGTTACATTATTTGCAGTCCCTTTTTCGCGCCAATTTATTCTTGGGAAAATCTTTTGCTCATTTTCGTTTGTCCCATTTTCAGTCGCCCATACTTTAGTTTCTCCCAAAATTTCTTTTTTGATTATTATATTTGCAATTGATTATCTTTTCTTGTCTTCTTATCTTGCTGATTTTACGCCGATATCATACAGAACAGCAACAGATTGTAATCCTACAATTGGGGCCGAGGATGTCACCGACATGACTTCTTTTTGTCTAAAAACGAACGGAAGTGACTATGGACAAGACCCTCAGAACACAAAACACAATCATACAAAACACTCGCAATCACAGGAAACTAATATATTTATTCTAAATCAAACTAACAAACAACATGCTTTATTAGCACATTCGAACGATAACCCCCACCCAAATTAAGTTGTTTTTGATAACAATCTTTTTCCAAGATTACTAAAAAGTGTCCTGGTCTCTAAAGTGGGTTAGAAAAAATAATTTAGTTGAATTTTGAATTAATATTGTTTTGAAAAAATTAAAAATTTCATCTTTTAGTTTATTTACATACAAATAGAAAAATATCAAAAAATTCAAAAATTCATAAAAGATTGACAAATATTTTACAAGAGTGGCATGTGAAATTATGGATCTCGCCTTATGCACTGAATTTCTAAATCATATTATCATTGTTATGTGGAACTATAATCAAATCGACTAGATCGAGTTTATCAGTTGCAGATCAGTCGATATCCAAAACAAGTTTCAGTGACTTCCCTCGTTTAAATTTGTTTTTTTTAAAAATACAATTTTCATCTAGTAGTTATTGTACATTTACATAGAAAAATGTTTCTAAAAAATCAAAAAAAGATAAAAAAAAATTTTTACAAGAGTTTCTTGTGAAATTATGGAACTCGGTTTTATTTCTCAATCATATCAATCAATTTATTGAGGAAATTATAATCAAATTGGCCAGATTAGCTTTATCAGTTGCATATCATTGGATATCAGAAACCAATTTCTTTATATTAGAGCACTTAAAATCGCGCATCATATTTTTAGGTCAATAGGATAATGATAGTTCAAGAACACAAGCTTTCGTAGTTTTGAAGTTATTTTTCATCAAGGCAACGTAAGATTTCGTGTGATTGTTTTTCCAATATACGGCAAACTTAAAAGCATAACATTGTAATTTTTTACTATTTTGTTTCCAACAAACCGCCGTCCCCCGTTTTCTAAGGATTTTTGTTGTTAGGAGCTCTCCGTGTCTTTTAGTTTTTCTTCTTCAACATCTTTTTGGAGCAAATATAAACTCAGTAAAGAACTGTAGTTCGAGGATTCAATTCATATCAACGTGTAACAGTAAGCCGTATCAATTTATATTCAGTATAACGACATCTAAGCAACGTATAAATATTAACGATCAATGCAACAAGTGAAACATAGACGGCAAGACTTTTTGATGTTCAAATCACAGGTTTTTTGTGTCTTGTCATTGACCTCAAAATCATTTCGTATTCAGTCAGCAATTGTCTAAAAAACCTAAAAATATTAACCCAAAAACCAGCTTAATCGATACATATAGTGGTTATTTTTACTTAAAGTTAGGTTAAATGAACTTTTTCGGAACTTTCTACGTATATTTGAACGTTTCATACGCATTTAAAATTGTATTTAAATACTCGATTCTGATTAGCTAAAATTCGTCAATTTACTACGTAACATCCTCCGGCCCAGAAGAAATTGTTGGGAACCGGTCGATTTACGTAAAACGGTGGAGCGGGCGACGCTATCGGAGCCGTAATGGAGATCCACAGCGGAGGTAGATTAGTAACCCCCAGGGTTGGTTTCCTCAACTATCCAAACCAAGTCACCGGTCTTAAAGTGTTGCTTGGCAGTCGCCTGCCACTTAGAGCGTCGGTTCAGCGGCGGTAGGTACTCTCTGATCCAACGGGACCAGATCGCATTAGCGTACGACTGCGCACGGGCGTAACGTTTACAATCGAATACCCGTAAAGTATTCTCCTAAAAGAAAACGGTTAGGCGTTATAGAGGTCAAATTGCACGGATCAGCGTTTACGGGTGTTAAAGGACGCGAATTGAGAGCATGCACCACGAGAAAAAAGGTAGTATGCAGCACCTCATCCGTGAAGCGAAACGTGCAGAGAATAGTATACAACACGCGCTTGAAGCTGCGTTCAACCTCTCTTAGATACCAACCTGATGTGGTGCGCTGGGTGGATTGAACCTCCACTTTATACTTTTGTGAGCGAGCTCAGCTGCAATATTGACAATGCTCCACTTTTCAACGCTTTCTCGGAGTTTTTTCTCCGCTCCTATAAAGTTAGTGCCATTGTCCGACCAAATCAAGGCATGTGTACCCCTAAGTGACACAAACCGCTCAACTCCCGTAACACAAGAACTGGTGTCCATGGATGTAACAATCTCGACATGGACAGCGCGAGTAGTGAGACAGGTGAAGAGGAGTCCCCACTTTTCTCAGTAGTACGGCGTACAGTGACATAGAACGGCCCAAAGTAGTCAAAACCGGTGTTCGTGAAAGGCGAAACTGATAAGAAAGTCTCTCTTTAGGTAAGTCAGACATGATTGGTTGCATAGATACAGCTTGAAAATTTCAACATCTCAGGCAGTGTGCTTTGATGGAACGCAAAGATGATCTTAGTTTCAGTACTGTATAGTTTTCCTGCATAATTGATCTTAGATATTCAACGCCTTGATGATAATGCTTGATTGCACATGGGTGTGTTCAAGGAACAGTTTTACAAACGGATGACGAGCATCTAAGATGATTGGGAACTTTACGCTAAACCCAACTCCATTAAGCACGAGGAACGGATTAGCCACTGTGGACTAAGGAACGGCAAATGTGGAGCGATTCGGCTGCTCCTTTTAACAGATTTATTGTCAAGAAGGTCTTTCCTTTCGGTTTCAAAAGACTCTCCTTGAACCAAGTACTGTAGATGACGCTCGGTTTCGTCAAGCTCAGTAGGCTCAGTAATGCTACCATCGAGATAACGGTCGCCGGCATGTTTCGGCAAAAGCCGGACAATGTATGCGGCAATGCGCAAGTACTTCTGATAAGTACTAAACTTATCAAACTGGAAATTTGAAGGAACGGGAGTTATCTGTTTTTTGACAGATGTAGCCAGAGATACAGAGTCTTCTATATTGACTGCTTGTTTGACGCTGAGTTTGATGTTAATAATGACGTCTTTGTTTGGTACGAACAGCAAACGTGAATTAGTTAGGAAATGTGGACCTTTGACCCAACTGCTTAGTTGCGAAACTTCAGCGGACATTCCACGCGTGCCAGCGTCAGCGGGATTATCCTTATTTGCGACGTGGTTACATTGGTCAACGCTGGTATACTCCAAAATTTCGCAAACGCAGTTTGTAACAAAGATTGGTTGCTTTTCATTAGAGTTTATCAACTGAAGAGCGGTCGTGCTGTCTGTCCACATGAATACTTGGTTATCAGTTACAGTGAGTGCCTGAACAATTTCGTTTTTCAGCCGTGCGGCAACTAGTGCGGCTTGCAATTCCTGTTTTGGGACAGTCATTACTTTCATTGGCGCCACGCGTGCTTTCCCCAAAACAAGCGCAAGCTCTTATTTTACCTTGCCCGTAGGAGTTTTTACTCGGGCTCGAAGAAATGCAACGGCACCAAAAACATTCTGGGAACCTGTCACCGAATATATGCAATTCTACATTATCAAAGGGTCCAGTAAAATAACTTCGAGGAATTTTGATGTTTTCAAGCTTTTTTTAGGTCCGCACTCCAAACCAAAAATCTTTGAACCTTGTCTTGCGGGAGCTCATCATCCCAATGTTGTCTTGTGACACGCCAGATTTCTTTTAAGAGCAGTCAAGCACCAACAGTAAGCGGTGCAACAAGACCAATAGGGTCACTAGTGGGATCCCGTTTTTGCCGTAGCACATGCGTTGAATCCTCCTGACATAAAACAATAACCCTGGGCTCAATAGATTGAGGAGTATCGTCAATTTGGTCAGCCAGATTTGGTACATTGCTTACAAACTTTGTGAATTTAAACCCACTGAGATGGAGAAGATGTACCAATTCCTTTGATCTATTGATGTCTTTCTCAGGAGATTCCACTGAGTCAAGGTTATCGTCCATGTAGAACTTTTCAAGGACGGCCTTGCGGCTTCGGAGTAAAACTTGGCATTGTCTCTCACAGTGCGTTGTAAGGCATAGTTGGTGCATGTGGGCGAGTCTTTAGCTCCAAATATATGGCGCACAGATTGATACACTACAACGTTAGTTGTGGTGTCCTCCCGCCAGAGAGAGCGAAAAGATGGTTGATCTGATGTGAATACACCAAACTGTAGAAATATTCCCACGATGTTGACAGAGACGGCATATGGATGCTGTCGGAAGTGAAGAAGTACCTAAATAAGGTTTTAGAACAGATCAGGGCCAGTGAGCAAGGACTTATTCAGTGAGGCACCTTGAAATTTTGCTGCTCTATTGAGCACCCTACGCACAATACCCGGTTTGTTTGGGTTTGAAACCGGAGGTTGGGGTAGGTACCACTCTCTATGCGACCGCTCTCAACGTTGTGAGCATCCGGAACCTCAATTATATACCCCTTATTTATATCTACCTTGATGGTACTATTATAATTCTCCCTAAGGTCTTCATTCTTGGCCAATTGATTTGCGAGAGATTTTAGTTGCACAAGGGAGGAGAAGTAAGTATTTGGGAGCTGGTGTTGTCTACTGCCCACAGCGGTCCGACACCGTATCTCAGGTCATTAAATATAGCAGTAATTTCAAGGATTTCGTGAGCCCTTGAGTGTGCTGCAGATCGTGGGTCGGCCCGCTTGTTTACCCCGGATGGTTCAATGTCGTAACTTGACTTGCTAACTCATTGTCATATTCGATATTCACTTTAAAGCACGTTGAGGTTAAACAAGGACTCGCTGGTAACGGATCGCTTCAGACCCAAACTATTGGTAAGCGTAACGGGCGGATGGCATGATAGACATCTTGTTCGAGTATCGTCTCAATGTCTTCATAGGAAAATGTCACGAGATCAAGGTCTGCTAAGTGTGGGCTATTCTCTTGCAGGGCCTGTACATTAATTATATCTGAGCCGACGTTCAGATTTTCCTTAACGAAAGGGTTGATGGTAAGTGGTTCGAAATCCTGATGTTTTCTTGGTTCACAGTAACTTCAACAACTCTAGAATCAACTGATTCTTCGGTATTAATACCCTTGACAGTCAGCTTCAGTGTTTAACCGTGCAAACCGAGTCTATCTGCGAGACTGACGGCCAATCAAGAGTTACTGCTGGTGGTATCACACAAAACTAAAGCCTTGGTATATATACCAGACGAATTGACCAACTGCAATTCAGTCACCTGAAGGAGCCCCTTAACGTCCGTAATTGATTGCAGCGTTGTGGTCTTATTAGACGGTTGTTGACTAGTAATTGGTTTACTTTGACCTGTGTTGCCAGAAGTCTGAATGGTATTGAGATTTGTTGACTGTTTTGTTGGAAAAACCCTATCTGCTCCATACAATAGTGTGTTATGCGAAATCTTGCACCCCTCTGCTCGACACCTTTTCGGTTGAAGTCACTGGCGGAATGTGTGCTTGTCCCGTAAGAACGAATATTAAAGTTCGCTATCCGCCACCAATTTAGCTCTCTGGGTTGGAGTCCTTGAAAACTCGATACTCCCATAGCCGATGGTTACCTTTGTATACAATGCAGTGAGAGTAAGTGTTTGTGGAAGAAGATAGCTTTTGCTTCTTTGTTTCTTTTTGTCGTGAATTTAATGCAAACACTTTTGGGGCTGTTTTGGTCTTGGTTACTGAAGTGCTGTTATCTTCGGGTCTTGCCTTGGTTGCGCTTTGTTTCATAAGATCGCGGGCTTCAGCTTTTTCTTTAAGCCAATCGTTAAAGTCAAGGGGGGTAGTCTTAACCCAATGTTTGTTAACCGTAAAGAGCGACCATGACACTTTCATGTTTGGTGGTAACTTCTGTACCGCTTGGTTAGGTAGGGAAGCGCACTTCAAGTCAGCATCATATGATAGTGACTTGAAACCCCAAGGAGGCTGGATATAGCTGCAGAATAGTTAATGATGTTATTACTATTGTGCATTTAAAGAGGTGAAAAATTGCTTAGTTTATCCAAGTGTGCACTAACGACTGCCTGTGGCTGGCCAAATTTACGTTCTAAAGTCCTTAATGCATCCTTGTACATTAAACCACAGTAAGAAAACTCGGCGATTGCAATCTTTGCTTTACCGGTGACGAGTGTTTTAAGGTAGGTTAATTTAACGTCATCAGTGAGCGACTGCGAGTCAATCGCGCTTTTTAATTGACCGTACCACTCATGCCACTGTAATGAGTCCATGCCACTGTAATGTCCGGTATCGAACGGGCAGGTGCAGACACCTGCGGACCACTCCAACTCAACGGAGTTGTCCCAATATAAGGGTATGTTGGCTAAAAAACCGGAGTGGCTAGACCAGGTACAACACTACTAGCAGTTGTTACGATCAAGTTTTCCTGTTTTATGCCGGATCGTGATTGCATATCAATCAAAAGGAGGGAATTGGGATATGTTCGTTGTGGAATATTAGTGTTTGAGGGCAAAATATTAGCTTGTACTTTCGGAGGTACAGTATTCACGGTATTAATGTCTTGGTTGACTATTGACGGTCTGTGCTGTGAAAAACGCCAATTACTCATATTTGGCACAAAGTTTTGGCCAAAAGGGATATTATGCATATTTGGGACAGAAGGAGCAACGGAACGTACGACTTTGTGTACTTGGTTAGAATTATTTTGAAAAGTGTTGTGGACGGGAGGCTGAGTGATCGAAGGGGCGTGTGGAATGGGAGCAGAGAGGTTAGGTGCAAATACTGGTTTCGTGATGAGAAGAGCGTTAAGATTAGTGGATTCTGAGTTGTGCTGTTGAGTGTTTGGACTTGGTGGGGCGCTTGGGTACAAGAGAACACTTATTGCAGGGGCTTGAATATTTGTTTCCGGAAAAGGAAGAAGAGTGGCGTTTGGGGCTCGGGAACAAAATTAATCTGTTGTCGGGAGCATATACGCTCGGCCGAATTGTTCTAAGGCAGACTTGATGTTTCAGGTCCCCTGGATTAGGAAGTTTGAATTTTTGAGTGTGGAAAAAAATCGGACGAATTATTTTGACTTAATTGTGGTCGAAAGGGCTGTTGAACGGGTGGTGAAGAAGCCCCTGGGGCGTGTACAGAAGGCGGGTGTTTATCTGCGGTTCCTTGGTTAATTAAGCTCGAAAACGCCATGCCTTGTTGGCCTGTTTGATTCGTTTGTGCCCTTAGGCCCTTAGGTGCGCTTGGTACAACGCTTGTGTGCTGGCAGCAGCCAGAAAAATGTCAGTTGAGGTATAATAAGGATCGAGTTGCTTAAAATGTAATTGCCTCGACAATTTTTTGCAATAGAACGCCTTGAAATTTCAGTTTTCTGACCTTCCACTGTTTTACCCTTGTTGTGGCTAGGGCACTCTGGAGGGTCAATCTTAACCTCTGGTTCACTAGTTTTCTCCTCATTGTTAAAACTTAAAGCAAGTGAGATGTTGATCCAGTCCTGGACATTATTTTCACTTCCTATAGAGCTCTTGCAGCACTTGCAGGTCTTCAGAGTGGCTAAATTCGGAAACATCGTCCAGCAATTCAAACTCTTGCAGAGTTGCCTCTGCCAACCGTTTTCTGTTGTTTTCCCCCAGTTCACCTAATTCCATTTGCTTTTTCTGTTTAGCGAGGCGAATAGCTGCCTCATTCTTTTTTTCAATTTCTTTGCGTTTCCTTTTCGCAATAATGTAATCATGTGTACGTTGACTAGTTGTTTTTGACTAGGCCATGAGTGAGGGAACTCTAGAACGAATCGAAGCCCTCGGTTCCTAAAACTCACTCAATTTATCTTCCACAGAGTTGATGTAGTTTCGAGCTGCAATGAGAATCTTGTCATTCTTAGTTGTCAATGCTTCCAAATAGGACTCTAATGAATGAACAAGTGCACTCTGATCCTCCGTTTTCCAGCAAATGCAAGCAGGTCCTCATTTTTGTCTACAGCAGTCATAAAGGCTTGCAATTTGTTTCTAGGCGTTCAAATTTTAATCGCCTACTTTGACTATTTATACAATGGAGAATATCTTCATCCATAGCATGCAATTCAAATTCACACTTTGACCTGCAGCGTACTTCTTTTTGACTTTTTAGTCAAGACTATTAGACATCACGATGTTACTATTTCGAAAAATCAGCAAAACTACCACTGAACAAGGTAATCTATTATACGCACACTCCAGACAAACCAAATCCACGGAAAACAAGCCCAACGCAAAAGAAACCAATCACAGCTCACTGTAGACAGTCTGTAAGACAAACCGCTCAAAGAGCAGAAAAGATCGTCGAGCGCACAGTGCCCAACAAAAACAGAAATGGAGTGCTGAACGCTATGGGCTCAACGCGGCGGGAGACGAAGGACAAACGGAACGTCGAGAAAGCAACGCGCAACAAAACGGAAACGTTACGGAGGGGAAGTCGAGCGTGCAACGCGTGACGCAACGAAATGGGACGGTGGGGAAAGAACGGGCGGGAAATGAGGTCGGCAAGAACTATGTTAGCAGACTACGGCAAAAACTCAAAAAAACAACCTAGTTGTAACTCCAAAACAAACTAAAGTCACACCCTAAGATGAAAGAGAGAAGCTACTGCAAGACAATCTAGCATAGTTCATTATGGGGCTTAATATAACAACAAATTAATTTACGGCAAGGCAGTAGTACACTAAAAGGATGAAAAGGTCGAGAAATTTACTAGCCATAACTCCAGATTAAACTTAAGTCACATCCTAGCAAAACACAAACCAAACAAACAATCAGCATATAAATTGTATTAAAATAACTACAGCAAAATTAAATAAACTAAGATAGTGTATTTGCAGACTAAGACATTTGGAGAAGTCAAGAAACAATCCAGCCGTAAATCGAGAATAAACTTAAATCACACCATAGAAGGTAACAAGACGAAACCAACTACCATTCTTACAGGTACACACAAACATACAGCAGCAAAACCAATATACTACAACAGGAGGGCTAGTAAATTAGTAAAATTGAAAAGTCAAAGGACAATCCTGCCGTAATTCGAGAATAAACTTAAGTCACACCCTAGAAAGCTATAAGACCTGAACAACAAAACAACATACTAGCATACTCAATATACTAAAGCAATCACAACAACATACTTCGTCACATATGACATACTACATCAAAATCCGGAACCAGAAAAATAGACGGTGAAAAAGAAAAGCAAAGTTTTGTGAGAGCGAAGTTGTTGGAAAAAAAGAACACGGAAAATTGAAGAGTGAAAGGACAAAAAGGGACGCGGGCGAAACGGTACATAAACGAGCGACGAGAAAAATTATGAGAGCTGGATAATTTTTTGATAGGCCGGAGGTTGTGAAAATTTTTATCACAACTTTTTCTGTGTATTGAGTTTCACTCAATTAACAAACCTTGATTTTTGAGAAATTGATTTTCGACAACTTTGTCAAAATTTTATGCTTTTGTCCCATTTTTCTCTATTTTTGGTCATTCTTTTGCAATTTCTCGAATGCGGAACGATAATCCACTGAACTGGATAACTTTATGCTCGAAAACACGGTTTATCAATATTCGGTAATAATTCTCTAACTTTTTTTGAATTGCCTCAAATTTAACCGAAAGTTTTCAAAATTGGAAAACTTAGCAAAATTTTCTCTAAATTTTCTCTATATCAGAGATGATTTTTTTGATATACAAACCAGCTATATCAATTTTTTTCGAATGTTCGGTAAATCTACCAAAAAATTTTCAAAATCGATGTTTTTTGCTCTTAAAAAATTCAACTGTTGAGGTTACTGGTGACCACTTATCCAAAAACTTTGATTTGACTACCCCATCAATATCGAGAGAACAAAATTACGGGTTGGGTTTCTTGCCGTCCAAACTTTGACAGAACATATTTACTGCAAAATCAGTAAAAAAAACCAGCAAATTCAGTTTTACAGTTTTTTGGATGCTGAGACCGACGTCACTAGCTTGTATTGTAGCCTTTGGAACCTGTTGTTGGCTCGTTTAACAAAGAGTTGAAGCTTAATGTGCCGTCTTGGCCGCTTTGACTGTCGTCCAAAATAAGCCAGAAACCGTTTCGTTCGTGTTTCACAATCCTCCAGACCGCAGGGTAATCTTTGTCCAAAATAGCGAACCCATTTCTGAGTGACAAAGGAGCATCGCAATAGAAGAGCCCTGTTTTGATGCAATTTGGTACAAACCATTATTGTAAGGAATAACTTACGAGGATGATTGCAAGTCGGGTTCCAAAGACACTTCTGGCATATATGGAATATCCAGAGTTTGGTCCTCTTTGTATGATTGTCGCGGTACCATATAAACTCAGTATAGAACTGTAGTTCGAGGATTCAATTCATAGCAACGTGTAACAGTAAGCCACATCAAATTATATTCAGTACATGTAAGCAACACATAAGTATTAACCATCAATGCAACAAGTGAAAGTTAGACGGCAAGATGTTTTGATGTTCATATAACAGATTTTTTGACTGATGTCATTGACGTCAGAATCAGTTCGTATTCAGTCAACAATTGTCTAGAAAACCTAAAAATATTAATCCGAAAAAAGCTGAATCGATGCATATAGTGGTTACATTAACTTAAAATTAGGTTAAATGAACTTTTTTCGGAACTTTCTACGTATATTTGAACGTTTTATACGCATTTAATTTCGTATTTAAATACTCGATTCTGGTTGGCTAAAATTCGTCCATTTACTAGGTAACAGCACATCTTCTGAAATCTAATGGCACCCAATTTTGAAAAGCTTTATAAGATAAAATGGAAATAGCGCTGACAGGTACAAAAATCCAAAATTGAAAAAATATTTTTTGAAATAAGAGCGTTGAATTTAAAATTGATTGCGATGAATTCTCTAACTTAAGAACGCTAGTTACCGTTTATATTGTATAAATTTTGAGTTAAGTTTTGCTCTGACTTAGTTTTTGCGCCTAGACCTCTGTCTGCAAAAGTTGAATCACTCATCTCCAGCATGTTTTTGCCCCTTTTACCAGGCACCACCATTCGCTTTTTAAGTACAGAAATTTTGAAAAATCACTCCAAAAAATTATTTGTATTTTATGGTGGTGAATGCGCATATTCCGTTGAAGTAGGTTAGTTTCCTAAGCCTTTAAACATTGCAAAAAATACTATTATTCCAATGTTGTCTTGAATGTCACCTTCAAGGACTTTTTCTTATATATTGTTTTAAAAATTGCTTCTAACATAAGAATAGCACATTCTAGTTTTTGCAAAATATGAAAATTGGTATATATGTCAGATCAATGAGAAACTCTATTGCCTACTTTGTCAAAGTTAACGCTATGAAAGTGCCTTTAAAGTTTGCATAGCACGGTGCAAGTTTCATTCCTCTCAAAATTCACTATTGGAGCTCAAATAAAATGCAGACACTCAACAATTGGCACCCAACAATTGGATAAAACTTCACAAAGATAATTAGGGAAGTGCTTAGCGGTGTTGTTAGACAAACTCTAAAAGGGCCAGTTTTTTTTAAAGATATACAGCTCGAAACTTAGAAATTCGGTAGGCTGAAAAAGCTAATTTTTGCAAAATAAACGCTCGAAAATGCTAATTGTTGTCTGATAAACAATTAAAAAATGGATGTTTTTTTTTCAACGAGCCTAGATCATACATAATTTTAACGCACTCACGGCCATTGTTACATACTTATGAATTGCTTAGGATATTTTTCACTGGTCAAACAATTGTTTTTCAAGACAAGAGGTGTTTAAAAGACAGAAATTTGATAGATAATATATCTTGACAGAATAGGTGAAAAATAAATGGCAAAAATGATCTGGAAAATAGTATTAGTGAAAGAGTTTGGTTAGACGTCGTTGTGCAGCATTTTTGATCATAGTTCAAAAATTTTTCTATTTTTATTGATTTATATTGACTAAAAAAATTGACTACTGAACTTCAAAAACTTTCTAGAAAAATAATTCAAAATAAAAATTAATGTTGATCATTTAAACAGTAGCATAAACAAAATGAGCTCTACTGTCTTTGTATGATAAAAACGTTTCCTGCTCTCAATGCAACTAACTTTTGGCTGCATTTGCAGGAGAACTTCTCTTCTGGACGGGCTTACAAAATAATTACATTATGCAAGTACCGGCCTTGCAATTTCGCCGTCCTTTGACATCTGAGCTAATAGACGATAAGAATTAACGTTTTCAAAATATTTCTCTGCACATTGACAATGCATGTAACAGCTTGAGAAACGAAATGAATATTTCACTCCTTAAAACCTCAAATCTTTACAGTTAAACTTACCGCTAATCTTCTTTTCTGTAACAAAATATACAGCTTTCACTCATTCTCCGCTAAGAGATGCAATCACTTTGCTGTGAATTTTTTTCAATCACTGATTCCCATCACAGCTGGTTTTTCATTAAGTCCTCGACCCGGGAGCCTTCATTCCAATGAAATTCCCGACCATTTTGCCTTATTAACACAGCTGTCGTACAGATTTGCAATCTGTAGATTTGAATTGCTTCGTAGCGCCAATTAGCGTTCTTTACTTCGACCAATTTAAGAGTGAATTGGCGGAGCGAATTCAGGCTTTATTTTGTTATTCAAATATTGACTATTTGAGTTACACAGTTTAGGCTGATTTGGCGGAGCGAAATCAAGTTCGACTAGTTATCGGGTATTTCGCTTAGCGAAAGATACCAAATTTTAGATGCGTCTGAATTTAGACTTTGGCGAATTGAAATCTAGTTAAGAGAGAGAGTCAACTATTTTGAATTACGAAATTGAGAAGAATGAAATTAGGCAAGATTAACAAAACTGCTTCACAATTTGTTCACAAGATAACATTACTAAATTGCGGCAACTTACAATCACGAGACAAGGTGAACAGACAAAAGATCATGCATAGGATATAAACAAATTAACAAGTATGAAATCATAGGATTTGATCTTCAAAATTAAACTGAATAAATGAACAAATTAAAATAGGGAAATTGAACTAATTTAAGTTAAACAGAAAATGAACTAAATTGGTTACACCAAATTAATGAACTCAAACTAACAATGTACTATTGTACCACATTTCCCCCTTGGCGGAAATAAATAACATGTTATTTATCAGAAAATTAGTAATCAATATGTACTTGTTAAATAATTAATACTGTAATGTTTTAATCAGAGTTTTGAAGGGCCAGTTTTACTCATTAATCGCTTTCGCTTTCATAATATCTCTCCGCTTCGCCAACTCTCATAGACAACTCTGGTTCCTCGTAATTCGGAGAGACGTAGAATTGAGTGGGATAGGAAGTTGTCGGGGAGCATGGGCCGACTGTGAAGTTTGACTCCTCTTGATTGGATTGTGCTGCAGCAGTTTGTATTGCAGAGATTATGGATTTGTTTTCGATTTGTTGTTTTTTAATGTTTTGCCGTCTCTTCTGTTTTCCAATTGCTGCAGTACTTGGTGTTGAGGGAGGGCATGATTGAATTGGAATCACAGATTCATCCGATTCTGTGGTCGATATGGCAGAGCGTTTTCTCTTTGAAGGAATTAGCGCTGCGGATGCTTTCGTGGCTGCTTTTCTCTTCGGTCTGCTTGGTGGCTCCGCGATAATGATGCTTGAAGTCGGTAATTCCATTGGCACTGCGAGATCGTTATTTGACTCTGTGGTTTGATTTCGCGGCGCCGTTGTCTGTTGTTTCTTTGGCTTGGTCGGCATTCTTACTCGGAGGGCGCGTGTGACATTAGAGTGAATGGACGACACTGTTCTGACGTCATCTGCTACTTTTCTGTGTTTCATTTCCTTTCCACCTTCTAACTTTTTTCTTAGTTCCTTTGCATGGTGGTGAATGATTTCCTCCGTTGTTTTTCCCGTGGGGAGTTTTGGGCGTCTATTTGCATATATTTGTAAATCTGTGTTTCGTTCCGCCTTTGTGCCGAACTTTGCGAGGTCAGAATTCCTTATTGTAACCTCTTTCTTGCCCGGTTCTTTGATTACTGAGGTGTTTTCGGTTGTTTTAATAACTGACGATCCTGGTGCAAGTACGTCATATAGACCGTCGAGACTTTTCTTTGATCGTTTTACTTGTGGTCTCTTTGTTGCCAATTTGAGCTCCAGTGACGATTCTGTTCTTGGTATCGGTTGGCCAACATCTGGATGAGAAATTAACCTCGATTCTTTGTTTGGGTCGTCCCTCTGTCTTTTCATTGCCTCTTTGCCCAGTTTGTCCTTGTTTATTTCCATTTCAATGTCGCTTCGCTCATCATTGTTCCAATTTTCGTCTGTGATGAGCTGGTCCCATTTGACAGTCTCCAAATCTAAATATTTGTTAAGTATATTTTTGTAAGTTAAACTTTTTGAATCGGGATTAGTCGTTATATTGCTTAATGGTGTATTCGCTTTTCTGCCAAAATGTGCCTCAAAAGGTGATATTCCAATAGTCTTTTGACGACATATTCGTAACTGATAAATTATTGAATTTATTGATGCCTTCATATTAAATTGATTTTGCGCCGCCGTTTTAATACAGGCTAAGCGATTCTTGATTGTTTGAATGAGTCTTTCAACCAAACCAATAGCTCTGTGGTCGTGTATTGGCGCCTCGATTAGCTGTATGTTATTTTGATTACAAAATGTTTTAATTCGATGCCCCGTTTGACATCTAGCCTGATCCAATCTAATCGCGCGGGGAATACCGTGTAGCAAAACATATTCTTGAAGAAACTTTAAAATATTATCTGCATTGGCTCTATCAAATACTTTTGCTGTTGGGAATTTCGAAAATCGATCAATACATGCAAGAAAATAAATCTCTTGATTTTTCTCATTATAAATGGGTCCTCCAAAATCAATTTGAATATCTTCATTAGGAACTTTACATAGCTTTAATGGTGCCCATTTATTTGCTGGTATAATAAGTTTTAAATTTTTACCAATTTTGACACATGGGTTGCACTTTGCTGTTTTGGTGGCAATATCCCAGTGCATGTATGGCCACCACGCGTGTGTTGCCATATCCGTCATTACCCATGTGCCAGGGTGAGTTGCGTGGATTGCGTCTACATACGCATCCTTGATAGCATGTGGGAGTGCAATTCTGTCGTCTATGCAGACACACCCATTCTTCACGTGTAAGTCCTTCCAGAAGGAATGAATGTAGGGTGAAATTTGTCTACATCTATCTTCATTGTCCGTCAAAATGCAGTCGCGAATCTCTTTCAAGATCGCGTCCTTGGTTGTCAGGCTGGCCATGAGAGAACTTGAGAAGATCTTTGAGAGCGCGAAGTTGAAGGAATCCATGTACAAATCGTCTACTGAAGGCGAAGTGGCTGTTGTATCTGTAGTAGGTGTAATGGGGGTCACAGGTGCCGCTTGAACAGTAGAAGGCCCCGCCTCTGCAAATCTGACTCTCGAAGGGGTCGATTGTTTAACAGTCATCAGCGTGTCGTCGTCAGAAGGTGATTGAGACATCATGTAGACGTTCTTGAATTTTGTTGCGATTCGTTGAAAGTGATTTGCGAAATCGTTTGAATTAGCGGATCTATATTAGGCATTTGATACTTGTTTTTATGAATAGCTTTGTTTAGGATTTTTGAATCAAGTGCTATTTTGATTGACTTGTCCATATTTACCGTAATGACAATCGGAGATATGAAAAATTGATCTGAACAGTTGTTTAACTTTTCGATATGTCCTTCGTTTAACAGTTTTTCTAATTGAATTTTCACTTTCGGTTGGAGGTGAATGGGTACTTTTCGTCCTTTTTGATGTATTACTCGATAATTTTTGTGAAATTTTGAATTGACCGTGTGGTTTTTTGATTTCCCAATTCGGGAGATCAAATCAGGAAATTCCTTTGCCATTGATTTCTTGATTGCACAAGGTGGATCTATGTTATTAACTTCAGATTGCGGGCAAGGCTTCTGAGAAATTGTAATACCTAACTGGTCAAAAAGGTCCCGTCCTAATATTGGTCTAAATCCATCGGATACAACTGTTATTTTTGCCTTCTGTATACTCCAATCATTGCATTTTACCGGCGTTTTCAAAGTGCTAAGGGGTTGGACGATATCATTCGAAAATGACTTCAATTCCAATGGTCTTTTCTCCGACCATTGTGATTTAGCACAATTGAACATTATTTCTCTTGCGAGTGACATATTTATAAGGGTACAACCACTACCAGAGTCTAGAAGTAAATCACAGTTCGTGTTTCCAATTGTTAATGTTAAATTTTTCAGTGTCAAATTTGGGGAACTCGTATTTTCAACAGTGGCAACGTAATTATCATCCGAAGAATCATAGTCTGAATTGATTTGCTCATTATAATTGATATAATTGACGTTTAGACTTTCCTGGCTAGAATTTTGATTAGATGTTTCTGCCGTATCTATATTGTTAATGCGATTAGTTTGTTGAGTGTTTCTTGTAGAATTAAGTCTTCGACGACAAACTTTAGCGAAATTGTTTTGTAAACCACAGTGATTACATTTCTTACCCATTGCGGGGCAAACCTGACGATGTGTAGGTGTCCAGACCTGACCACAACCACGGCATTGTCCAATGGATGCACGGTTTGTGACTGTTCTGCTTGATTGAGGTCCTCGTACTCCCGCGCCGCGAAATCGATTGAATTGTTGTACTGTGTTTACCGTACTGCCAGTTGCTCCGTTATTAGATGAAATTCTTTGCTGATTCTGATTACCCATTTCCATGTTTACTGCAATGCTGAGTGCCCTCTCTGGTTCAACTGTGTCCCTTAGAAGCTCCCGCTGAATGTCATCGTCTAGCATGTTAGTGATGAAAATGTCACTGATGATGGCTTCTTCACGGTTTTCAAAGTCACAATTTTCAGCCAGTTCTTTTAAGATGCTGTAGAATTGCTCTACGGTTTCGCCCTTCTTTTGCTTCCGAGAGAAGAACACAAATCGATCGAATGTGATGTTTCTTGGGCGGATAAAGGCAATCTCCATCATTTCCCAGAGTTTTAGGGTAGTCAAATCGTAAATGTTGTCGTGCGAGAATTTTTGTGTTAATATTCGTGTTCCTTCAGTACCAATACTTAGGTACAACAGAGACACATATTTCTGATCACACAAATTCCAAGGGCGCTCCCCACATAGTATTCCCGCTTCGGTTATTTTTTGACACTTTAGTTCCCATTGTAGCTTCAGCTGGTTGTTTCTTACTCTACGTTCTCTTTCTGCTTCCTCGGTTGTGTCGTCAATCGGCATTTCGTACTTCGGTTGCACTGGCAGGCGAACTGTCGACGGTTTGGGTTGAAGCAATGTGTCTATAGTTATGTTCTCGCGAGCGAGAATCGCTAGTTTTAATTGAATTCTCCATTTCTCCCATCTGAATGGTGGGTCTGAGGTTGGTCGTTCCCAAAATGGCTCTATCGACAGCGGTGTTTTTCTCGATTCTCGAGCTGACTGCGCCATTTCGTACAGATTTGCAATCTGTAGATTTGAATTGTTTCGTAGCGCCAATTAGCGTTCTTTACTTCGACCAATTTAAGAGTGAATTGGCGGAGCGAATTCAGGCTTTATTTTGTTATTCAAATATTGACTATTTGAGTTACAAAGTTTAGGCTGATTTGGCGGAGCGAAATCACGTTCGACTAGTTATCGGGTATTTCGCTTAGCGAAAGATACCAAATTTCAGATGCGTCTGAATTTAGACTTTGGCGAATTGAAATCTAGTTAAGAGAGAGAGTCAACTATTTTGAATTACGAAATTGAGAAGAATGAAATTAGGCAAGATTAACAAAACTGCTTCACAATTTGTTCACAAGATAACATTACTAAATTGCGGCAACTTACAATCACGAGACAAGGTGAACAGACAAAAGATCATGCATAGGATATAAACAAATTAACAAGTATGAAATCATAGGATTTGATCTTCAAAATTAAACTGAATAAATGAACAAATTAAAATAGGGAAATTGAACTAAATTAAGTTAAACAGAAAATGAACTAAAGTGGTTACACCAAATTAATGAACTCAAACTAACAATGCACTATTGTACCACGACAGCTTAGAATTTTTTAGCACAAGTTAGTTGTAAGGTGAAATTACGTGAGATTGAACTTGAGAACAGAGAGTTTGGTAAGAAGTTTTTGCAAATCAAATATCCCCTTTGCGAGAGTGCTTATGCGTTTGGAGCGCTCGAGAATACTGTCTGTTTAGGCGTTGCTCGTTTCTTGGGTTGTTTTAAAACTCTGAGCACACTACATAAAGTTAAGGTATATTTACCTTAACGGAGTTAAGGTAAACCGCTGATAAGCTAAAGTTAAGTTAAGTTAACCTTAACTTTACCTTAACTTACTTTAATTGTTTACTCTAACTTACCGTAATTTTCAGATAAATTTCTGGCTTGGTTAAAGCAAAATTAAGGGATTTTTTAAGGTTATGTTAAGGTCATTAATTAATGTAATTTTAAGGCAAGTTAGAGCTTAAAATTTAAGTTTTTAATGTAATGAAGCCTTAACTTTTCAGCTAAGGTTCAGGTAAAGTTAGGGTTTGTTAAGGTGAGTTAAGGAAAGGCAAATCTACCTTAACTGTTAAGGTGAGTTAGGATTTTTTAATGGTAAAATTACCATACCTTTATTTATGCCCTTATTCTAATGCGACATCGGGATTGTCAGTCCACATTTTTTGAGAGTGTAGATGGTATGGTGCCTATAAAATGTTCACGCCCAAATTAGGATTTATAAACTTTGTTCTACGTGATAGTACGAGGCATCAGAATACTAACAAGTATTTAAGACAATAACAATTACAATAACAATTTTATTTGTACTTCTTTTATTTTATGGTTCTTTTTCCGGGATTAATTCGGAAGTCCTTGAAACGCATAGTTCTGCTTTCTAATGACAGAATTTTTCAACCTGGCTTGTTTGCCATAAGCTCACAGTTGATTGGCTCAAACAGTCTCAATGACCCTTATGATAAGGATAGCTACAATTCTCAATACAACAAATCCACTTTTATAAGTTTCAAAGAGGAATATCATTAAATTTACCTACACGATTGAGAGGGTGAAGGAAAGGCTCAATCAAATCAGTTTGTCAAGTCAGCTAATGAGAAGCAATTGTTATTCATAAGGAAGGTCACCCAATGAGAGGGAATACTTTCTTCGTGAATATCATAATTGTTTCTCTCACCAAATGAGACGAGAGCAGAACCAATTTCAAGACAAGCCATCACATCTTGAAATCAAAACGAAACAAAACTGAAGTATGGAGCAGAAAAAGGGAATTAGAGATATTGAAAACATGAAAACTGTTCATATAATTTTGAGACTTAACGTCTTTATTGTGGCTAGCTATTTTGTAAGTGATAGTTTTGTTTTTCGATGCTCTCTAAACCAAGATATTTCATAAATTCGAATTCTTTCGATCAGAAAAAATTCCGAGTCGACTGCGGTATCTTTATTAAACGATATTAATTGATCATAAGGCTAATTTCCAATGGCATACACAGAATTGGGGAAAAATCAGTGACAGAAAATGCATGATGAGAAAATGACCGTTCCAAATATATTTGGACACAAAAATGTGACAATTAAGAGAGGAGCCGACGATAGCAACGAAGTTCAACTACAATGAGACTTTGCAAATCTTGAAACCCGTTTTGTAATTCATGAGAACTCAAAAAAATAGTCGCGTAAGCAAATAAATATAATTTTAGACATTTAAGGTCACTGTGACCTGACTGGCAGATGTTTATTGACGTGGTTGTTTTCGGGGCTTTAGTCGGACATTTTTGGGTCCTGTCACTAAAGCTCAGAAAAAAACTGATGTTCTGTCTATAATTTCCTTTTTTGGAGGCATGGCTGTCAATATTAAACGTCAGTGGTAACAGAAGTTGTGCTGTGCTTCATTAACAAATTTAACCAACTTAGTTTTGGATTTTTTCTCAATTGAACTGGGTTCACAGTCCACACAATACGGGATCTCTATATGTTTACCAGTTCAATCGTTTTGATGAAACAAATCTAAGGCACAAATGTATGCCTGAGAAGAGTTACGAAAAATTGGTTTCTAACATAGTCCTAGGTGTGTGTGTTGCTATTTTGGCAGACTACTCACGAGTTGAAGATTGGAAATCAGGACACAGAAAATTGCATTTACTGTTCGAGACGTTTTCGATACAACACACAATAATAGATAGAAAATTGCCCAAGACAAAGATTCGGTATCTAGACACAGCATCAATTTAACAATTATACTGCTCAAGTTTTTGGTTTTGGCGAGACGCATTAACAAATATACTGCTCAAGATTATATTATTTCAACAATTTTATTGCTGAGCTTATGTGCCAGCTCGAGTTGCTAGGCTGACCAGACATCTTGTGTGTTTTTATTTTTGTTCAGTTTGTTAACAATTTTTCTGCTGACGTGGCACACGCGGCTGTTTCTGATTTGCTGTACACAGTTTCTATGTCAAGGGGAAGTGTAATCACTATAAAAATAGGACACAGTAATAGTTTTCGTCCGAAGCATTTATTTCGATCTGTTTTGAATCTGCGCTGAATTTTCACTTCCTACGAAATTTTTTTTATTCCTTAAGCTCAGCTCCAACATCGCCGGCCCTGTTTTCCTTCGTGGAAAGATCACCGAAAGTTGGTAGTACTGGAGCGAGCTTCACTACTGGCCTCTTGTAATACCCATCTTTCGTTCGGATTTTCGCTGATCGAATCACTTTGTCGGAACCTTCAAATGTTTCGGTTATTCGACCCAGATTGTTATATCCACGTTCGTCATTGTCTTCCACTAACCACACAAGATCACCCTGCTGAAGACTTCTGTCCGTTGTGGTCTGCCATTTTTTAAACTGTTCCACGTTGGCAAGTACTCTTTCCGGAATCTGTCCAACATGATGTCTGCGTAATTTTGTGTTTGTCGGAAGAGCTTTCTATGATCAACAAATGGCTCTGCACCTGATAGATACTGTAAACTAAGGTTCTTTTTGCCAAGCGGGAAATGGTTTGGAGTAATAGCTTCTAAATCGGTAGCATCAGAATGGACCGGTGTCAGCGGTCTAGCATTCAGCGTCTGTTCAACAAGACACATCGTGGTTGACAGAACATCTTCCGTGACTGATCGATTGCCCAGCACTGCATACATTGCCTTCTTGCAACTCCTAACCAGTCTTTCCCACACTCCTTCAAAGTGTGGTGCTGCAGGTGGGTTGAACATTCATCTGATACCTTGTTGAATCAGATGTTCTTCAATTTGCTCCTTGTTCCATGCTGCTATATACTCTGCCAATTCTTTTTCAGCTCCAACGAAGTTTGTCCCGTTATCACTAATCATTTTGACCGGTTTGCTTCTTCGAGCAATGAATCGCAGAATTGCTTTCAGACAAATATCAGTTTCTACTTTGGAACAAGTTTCTATATGAACCGCTTGTACAGTAAGGCATGTGGATAGACAGCACCAACGCTTTTCGTTTCTTCGACCAATTTTTACTGTGAATGGTCCGAAAGAGTCTACGCCCACATTCCAGAACACTGTTGAGGTGACTAATCGTTCTTCACGTAGATCTGTCATTACTCTTGCCTTTGTTTGGGCTCTTCCCTTTCGACATCCAATGCATATGTTTTTGATCGATCTCAAAGCATTTCGTATGCCTAGGATCCAGCATTTCTGCTAAAATATTTTTCTGACATGTTCAGAACCTTCGTGATTACTATTCTCATGTTCATTTTGAAAGAATAATTCAACTACATGATGCTTCCAATGTAACAGTATTGGATGCTTGGTTTCGAAGTTCAATTGATTTTTGCTTTTTCTGCCTTGAGCACGAATAAGTCCTTGCTGGTCTATGAATGGTGAAAACTGGAGGATTTTGCTGTTTTTTAGAATTTCCTTTTCAGACCTGAGAGATTTCATCCCTTCAGCAAACTGTTTTTGCTGCAGTAGTCTGAAGATGCCTGCTTGTGCACCCTCTCTTTATTTAACACTTAGTATTTTTGTTGCCGGTTTGTGTTTTCTAAAAACGCGCTGTTCGTATGCCATTGTATTTAAAAGTAGATTGAAATTGCTGAATAGTTTCCACTGAATCATCGGCTTCTTCTCTTCAACCTTTGCTGAGAAGACCATTTGGTCGTTTTGTTCGTCTGAAGCAAATGTTAAATTCACCTGTTCGGGCCATTCGTTCTCTCGTTGCTTCAACCAGATCGATCGGCGAAGTGAGCCATTCGCTTCTCTTAAGTTCGTCAACCTTGATCGCTTGTGTCCCGGTGTCAGCTGGATTCTTAATACCACTCACATGATTCCACTGTGAAAAATTAGTTGTATCCAAAATCTCCGCAATCTGTTTGCAACAAACACCTGTTGCTTACTGTGAATATCTGAATATTGCTCCAATCAATCCGTGCAGTAGATCGGGTCCGGCTAACAACTTGTCATATAGGCATATATCCTTGGACTTTGCTGCAGCGTTGCAAACACGGCGAACTTTACCCGGTTTTTTGGGGTTTACTCCTGGATGGTGTGACAAGTACCCTTCTTTTCCAAAAGTTCCTTTTAGTTCCGATTTTCCAAGGATTTTCACAAATCCCTTTTCACCATCTGTATCAATTGACTGTTGATACAATTCTTTTTAAATTGGGTCTCGTTGGAATATTCGTTCCAGTGAGTAGGGCTGACCAAGGGTTGAGCAGTAGTTGATTGAAGATTGGGTTCTAGTTCACTCCAGAGCATGCCCACTTCGTACCGCTTGCCTGTAAACTTTGTCGTGCTCTCTAGAAACTTCTGAGCTTGCTGCTCTTTTTTTGATTGACTTATAACATTTATTTTGGAAGCATATGTCCCACCATGATTGGATACATTCTGCCACTTTCAGATATTCTGTTTCGCCAATTGATAATATTACTTGCGCTCTTGCACTCTTTCTACTTGCCGGAAAAGCAAAAGGGAAAGCATTGTGCTAAAAGGAAAGCACAGTTGTATTTCTATTGGCTCTCTCTGCCATCCGATGAACCTTCGAGTGGAGAAGGCAGCTCCGTCAGTTCTTCAAGTGAAATTATCTCCAAGTTTGACAGTATGCAGTTACAAAACGAATGATAATCATTTGACATTGACTATATTAAAAGAACAGAAAATAGAATCACGGGGAAGAATATTCTCCGAAAACAACAGGTTCTCTGTAACACTAAAGAAATTGAGACGCTGGAAAAACATTTTTCATTACTTGAATATTTTCAAATGTACCATGTCATTACAAAAGAAATTGAGAAAACTGAAACTAACCCCCGTACCTACGCGCAAATGGTCAGCAGCAGTTCAAGTACCTCTAGACGATGACAATCTCCCTGTTGAAATTAAAATGTTGGTCAGTGAAGGCAACGTAGAGTCTATTGTCTACTATGGAAGTGATTACGGCATTCAAGGAAACTATAAACTGACTTACAAAAAAGACGACAAAGACTCTAGATATACTACTTATGAATTCTTTGGATTGAAAGAGAGACTAACAAAAAAGTAATTAAAACTAAAAAACTGAATGTTAATTCATTTTTGCAAATGACTGATTTTCAAATGAGTGTTAAAGATGACCAGATAGACTCCGCTAATGTAGAGGTTTGAATGCTTTAGTTTTTGATGAGGAAAATCAAGAGAGACGTTCGTGGAAATTTTTTAATTCTCGGCTACCATGTTCCGAAGTCGTCTATTTTACTCAATTGTTAATAATACTTTTTCTTATCGTAGTGCCTTTAACCAAGCTTGTGTTTTCCCAACTTGATTGTGAAGAATCAACATTTTGGTTTTGATTGCTTTTGTGCACAGTGGGCTACGCTCTTCTAAATCCAAAGCTATGAACAAAATAATATTCACTAGCGATAGGCTTTTTATGGCTGTTTGTGGTCCGTCGTGTTGTGGAAAAGCAGTATTTATATTTCAAGTGTTATTGAGAAACACTTTCTATCCAAACTTTAGTTCTATTTACTACTTCTATCAACACGAGCAGCCAAAGTTCAGCACAATAGAGCGTAAAGTGAACATTTTTTTCACTAAGTTTTCTGGATTTGAATTCATTTCTCAGCTGGAAATTTTTCTGCTTGTGTTTGAAGATTCATGTGAAGACATTTTCAATGACAAAGAATTTTCAAAACTTGCAACTGCCGGACGCCATAGAAACTTTAGTATGATTTATGTTAAGCATAACGTATTTCAACAGAGTAAATGTTCATGAACAATTGATTTGAACACAACTCATATCATTTTGTTCAAATCATCTAGAGACATACAACAGATCAACTATGTTGGAAAATAGTTGAACAATACAAATTTTTCGAAGGAAAGCTTTGAACTTGCGACAAAACAACATTAGGACACTTACTCATTGACTTAGATCCAAAAACATCAGACTCCTTGCGCTATTGTTCAAATATTGTTCAACTAGGTCCAACAATTTTTTATCTATCGTCCTCCAAAGCGTTTATCACTTCTTTGACAGTGGAAAGAGAATGAATTATGTATGCTAAAGCAAATGCTCGAGCTGCCCGAGAGCAATTTGAGAAAGTTCCTCAAACAGGCACCAAATAGCTTCATAAACGTTCTCTGTGAGTGTCTGCTCAATGTGATCAATGGCAACGCTCCAGTGTACAAGCAGTTACTTAAAAATCAAGAGAAATCATTTCGACAATTATTATCAAACGAAAGAAGTTTGGAGAAAAAGCAAAACGTTTTAGCCAAAAAACCGGAACTCATTCGAGCGTTGGGATTGTCGTGCTATATTTACTTGAAGGTCAAATAATGCATATAGAAGAGTTTGTTTGATCCCCAAAAAAATGTTCCTTTCAAAAAAACCCAACCAAGGAAGAAATATTTGATAATCCAATGTATCAGCAAAAAGCAACTCAGTTAGCACTCCTACAGGGAACTAATTCGAATTTTGAACGATATAATGGGAAAAAAGTACAAGATGCGGAAACTAACACTGATAGGCCGATCAAGAGAACAAAGAGTAGCGGTGACGCAACAAGTGATGCTGTCGATGTAAGAACTGAATCGTTTTTTAGTGCTGACAGTGAAAAAGAGCCAATAGTGAAAAAAGGAGGGATTCAACTCGATATTGTTAGAACTGAAACTAGTGGACGAATACAAAACCAAAAGAGCTGCAATTATCCTAAATAAAATTTTCAATTCAAATAGTGTTTCTATTAGAGAAGAGACTAACATTCTGCACATTGACGATGAGTCTCAAGGAGTAGATGTAACGAGCTTTTTGTACAATTTACAACTCACAAAAAAATGACTTGTCAAAGTATTCCAAAATCTTGAGTGAACTTGATATATCAGCTGACTTGGTTTATAATACTCACGCATAAAAAGTTGTAGATCAGTTTTACAGTGAAGAAGAAAAGGAAATTGCATCAAGACAACCGGAGCAAAAAACAAAAAAAGAACCAGAAGTACGACGATCTGAACCAAAGAAAAAAACGCAAAGCCAAGAGTCGATCAAAGTAAAGAGAAGACAGCGGAAGAAGCGCGTAGAAAAAACTGGGATATCTATTGACGATGTGCGAAAAACTTGACAAGCTCTATTTAAACGGTCGTCTGTCATTTGGAAGCGCAAAGAGATTGCAAATATTGAGTAAATTATCCATAAAGAAAATAAAAATGTTTCTGGAAACGAAACCATTTTTCAACAAATACTGTTCTTGTCGCCTCAGGTTTCCAAGGCTTAAAATTGTTGTTAACGACATAAATTAGATCTGGTCCGTAGATCTAGCTTATGTTGATTAACTTGCAAAATACAACCGTAGTGTATAATATCTGCTTGTGGTTTTTGACAGTTTGTCAAGTTACTCAGGGTTGAGCCTCTGAAAACGAAATGTGCCAGAAAGAGAGAGCACAGTTCTTAAAAAAAATGATAAAGAATAAACAACCTGAGAAAGTTTGGGTTGATGATGGTACAGAGTTCCTAGGTGCCTTCAAAGCCCCATGCACTGAACGCGGAATTCATTTATACAGTACGTTTAGTGAGAAAAAGTCTGCTTTTGCGGAAAGAAATATACGCTCTTTGAAAAATATAATCTACAGATATTTAGAAGCAAAGTGGACTTATTCATATCTGGACAAATTAAATGCGTTTGTTAAAACAATCAATTCTAGAGTAAATTGAACAATAAAGCTCGCTCCGAACAAAGTCACAAAGACGTTCCAAGGCTTGTGTCCTTAACTGCAATTACAGCAAATTCTCGAAAACCCAAATTCTATATTTGTGATTTTGTGCGCATAGTGAAAAAAGAGAAGATTTTCGATTTTCGGCAAGGACTACAAACAGTTGTTTACTGACCAGGTATTTTAAATCGCATCTATCCCGACCTCGCATCCTCCCACGTATAATCTTATTGATGCGGATAAAGAAGTTATCCAGGGTAACCTCTATCAACCCGAACTTCAACTAGTACAAGAGTCTCTTCTAAAAAATGGCAAGTAAACGATTCGAAGACGAGTTTACGGTACATGTCAATTCTAGCACTTCGATGGACATCTTTGATCAAAACACACCAGCTTTGTTCAGAAACTTTTTCAACGATAAAATTCAATTATCTGGCGATTGGAGGGTAGCTCTGAGTGAAATTATATTTCCGACAAAAATTCAGCATGATGTGAATGGAGATTTGATAGCATATAGTCTTAAGGGTTACGAGGACTCATTAAGAATCTTATCTGATGCCACAAGAAATCTCATTTCTCAACCTTACAGAGGAGAAAAATTCTTTTTCATGACTGGAAAATTTGACACTGTTGTTCAACTTCTATTTACTGTCAAACAAACAGTTGGACAACCCATTTTTTTGTTTAATCAAGAGTACTGAAAATTACGAAGTACATTTTGTTAAAAATGAGGGAATCATTTTTCCTAGTGAAAAAATACCCAGTATTGTGGGTTTTACAGGAATTCTAGATAAACATGGTGTGCATATTGGGTACAAAATGAATACAGCTACATCAAATAATTGTTGTCTAATGTTCATTTCTACAAACATTATCGAGTATCAGTATGTTGGTGATGCTAAGGCACCGTTGTTACGCGTCATTGATTCAAAACAACGTCTGAAAAACAGTAGCGTGTCTGAACTTGAACCAACACATGGAAAAGTTTTCTCAAATTTGGAATATAAAAAACTACTTACAAAAACGATCAATTTCCATAGAGTTACGTACCGAAACAGGCCAATTATTTCCCATTTCAGGGACTGGTAAAATAATATTGACGTTACAGTTCAAAAAAATTGATAATTAAAATAATGGAATCATACTATACCAATCAAGCATCTTCGTGGCCTTATTTTTCTGGACACTATAGAAAAATAAGAAGCGGCTTTGGAGCTTTAGCAAGTTGCATAGGTTGATTTGCCTTACCGCTTGCACAAAAATTCATTCTACCCGCAGCAAAAGATGTCGGAAAAGAACTTCTCTTAAAAAATGTACCAGAGTTAGTGGATGTTGTCATCAAAAAAAATCCGCAAAGCAGGCGTTGAAAAACACTATTTCGAATGCAGTCAAAACAACAAACAGGAGGCTCATGAGCAGTGAGAATGTGACGACAAAACCGAATGGATCGGAGACGGTCTCGGTCTAAATGCTGAGGTTCAAAAGCTACAAAAAGTACTAATATGAAAAAGACAGTCATTTTGAAAAACAAAGAGCCAAAAAGAAGTCGGTCCTATTTCTTTGCTAGAGTTAAAGATGATCGGTAATATGTTACCAACAGAGGCAACAAATAGTTCTCTAGATTTTTTTGAAAAACCAGCGCTTCTTGTAACCTTTGATGGTAGTTTTTGTCAAAAAGTTGGGCCGGTGTACAGCCCTAACGGACCCATGCTCGAATTTGAGGTGGCTGGAGACAGAAATAAATTAATCGACTTAGAAAAAATATTCCTGGAAATCAAATGCAAGATAGTTCAAGGTTCTGAAGCCGATTTGAAAGATGACGCTGGAGCTGCAGCAGACGTAACCAAAACAGACGCCCCTTACTTCTGCCATAATGTTTTATTTTCGCTCTTCTCTGACTGCACAGTCTCTGCCAACGGATATAAAATTTCAATTTCAAATGAAAATTATGCTCACAAAAGTTTCATTGAAACTGAATTTTGTCATAACAAAGATGCTAAAGCAACTTGGTTGGCATGTCAGGGTTATTCTTACGAAGAGAACCCCGGGCAATTCCGGCAGCTGAAGTTAACAGACGAAAAGCTTTGGTTAGACAATCTGCTGAATGTACTTTTTATGGAAAAGTAGCTGTACACTTTTTTTACTTGCGATCGACAATTTTTGAGTGGTGTGAAGCTGCGAGTTTCTTTTCGACGATCACGAGATGATTTGTCACAATTTCCCCGACGATTCCGCAAAATCCTACAAAGTAAAAATCATAGAAGCTATTTTGTATGTGAGGAAAATGACGTTGAACGATGGCGTGGTCTCTGTGATTGAAAAAACTTTACTATGAAGTACAGTGTCCTATCCGTTTTTAGAGATCATAACTAAAACGTTTCTTGCTTCCACTGGCTTGCAAAGCTAGAAGCAAGAGGATGTTCTCAGCAGGGAGCCAATTCGACGTCTAGCTATATGCCTAAACACAAATGAAGCATTTTTAGGAAGCTTGCAACTCAATCCTTTCCACTTTCGTAAATTCAATCTGGAGCAAATTTGTATTTACCGAAATGGACTTCCTGTTGCTGACAGTCCAATAAATACAACTGATGAAAAACGCTTATATTTCCACACAATGCCAGACTTAGCCTATATTGACAATGGTCATGGAATTAAATTGTCTGAGTACCCGAGCCATTTTATTATGGTGTTTGATCTCACTAGCACTCAGCAGGCGCCGCATGATTTTTTTCACCCTGAACTCACCAATTGTTCAATTTCAATTGAATTCAAGTTTTCAGCTGCCTTGCCAAGTAATATAGATATTTTCATTATGGGTGAGAAAGCGAGTACTATTTTCATCGATTCGGCTCGGAAAGTTTTGAAAAATCATATACCGACAAACTAATGGATGAGGACGAAATAACCAGCCCGATTCAAGCATGTAAACTTCTAAAGTACAAATTATCACAGATCAGATTCATTATTGTGAATGTATCCAGCTCTGATTCTATTGGGACACATTGGACACTGTTGTGTAGGAAGAAAGGCAATTACATTTTTGCTTGGACAGAAACTAACATCATACAAATGTTTGTACAACAGACTGGCCTCTATTCAAAACGTGTATGAAAAATAATCCTATACAAACATAAAACTCCATTTTGTGTGGCTTATTTTCTATTTAAGTTGCTCATTACATTTATAACAAAACAGAAATTGTAAAAATGAATGATGTTGATTTGATTTGATTTGCGCTTCATATGATGCTCTATTTAACTCTACTAAAACTCTGCTTAGTTGAATAAAGTTTTTTGTTCAAAATTTTATTTTCTTTTCATACACTATGCGTACAAACAAAACATCAGTATCACCAAGCAAATAACCATACCCGCTTAAAAAATGTCCATTATATGGCAGAAAGCACCTGAGTGTGGCCCAGACAAGATATTTTGAAATCTGTTTAGAGATTCACTTGCAAAGCTATCAGTTTGAGTTTGTTGGTTATTTTATAATACAATTTTGCAATGACTTTTGATGGAGTTGAAACTGTGCGCTGCTTCCATGCTGTAGTCTTCGGTGATTGTCTTCATTCAACGTCACGTTGCTGCTGTTGTTGTATTTGAGCTTTTGATTAGCAGGTACGTTAGAGAAGTTTGGCAACAATTTCTGAATTGAGTGGGAGTCTATGCTCAAATTTTTGTTGCAATCAGCTGCCAAAACAACCTTTTGAGAAATTTCTCCGTTCAGGGCTAGGATATTTGGAATTGGCAAACAAAATCTTGAAGGTCGTGTAGAGAAAAGGCAGTGTATAGCTTTTTTTAAACTTTGATTTGTCTGAAGACTTTGTCATGTCTGATGTATCCACCAAAACATGAAAATGGTCAGTATTCAAAGTGCAAAAGGGATTTTCAAAATGAACACACACAGCAAAATTTTTTACACCATTTAACTCCGGTTTTTCATCACAAACTGAGAATTTGAACGCCTTCTCAAATTGTTTGAAGTAACCTGGCAATCGTTCAAACGTTGCTTCAACCATTGTGATTAATCTGCGGAAGCAGCCGAGGATGAGAACGCGGACTCGTATCAAGAATCTTTTCCCGCTTTTTAGCGACCACTTTTTAGCAACAGAAGTCTCTTTTCTCCCTTCTGATTCTGGCACCGAGTTTCGTATCCTGCCACTTTTTTCATAAGTTTGTCAAATTGCTCTGTTGTAAGGGATATTCTCTGTTCAAATTCATTTTCATTGTCTTTTCTCTTAAAAAGTTTCAAAAAGACAAACGTCCCGGTGTTTTCATAGCTTTTGCGAGCAGCTCTTATCAACCTCTTTTCCCTTTTTTGGATATATCGAAATAACAATCACCGTATTCGTTGCCTTTGCTTGCAGTGAAAGGCATTTGTATCAAATTAGCTTGGAAGTTTTTGTTGTAGCGCGTAGTCAACTGATAGCGAATGGTTAAATTATTCAAATGTTCACTATTCATTCCAAAGCCGTACTGATAAGGGTGTTT
The DNA here is from genome assembly GCF_964194025.1 of Convolutriloba macropyga. Classification (NCBI taxonomy): domain Eukaryota; kingdom Metazoa; phylum Xenacoelomorpha; order Acoela; family Convolutidae; genus Convolutriloba; species Convolutriloba macropyga. The sequence goes on from NW_027451557.1 coordinate 52,405, forward strand.
CAAGTGATTTACATATATCAATGTCTTCAGAGGTCCGTGTATTTCCCTTATAAATTACATAAGGGAAAATCTGTAAGCTTTGAATTTTTAGCTTCGAATTTTTTTTTTCACCGCATTCTGCTGGTAGCGAAGAAAAAAGTTTTTACCGCATTCTGCTGGTAGCGCTGAAATTTCTTTTTGCCACTTTCTGCTAGTAGAGTTGAAAAATTTTTTATTCACCGATTTAGCGATGAAAAGAAATTTTCAACGCTTAAAATTTCACCGCATTCATCGCATTGAGCGCAAATGGGTTTGCCTATTGTAATGTTTTAACGACTTATGTTAAAGCCGACATTTTTTGCTCTTTTTTATTATTGTTAGTATTAAGGTAACGGTCTTCTCCAGTCAGCAACTTAAGTGAATCATCATTATAAACATCTTTTTGTTCATTTGGTATACTTAAATCTTTCAAAATGTGGAAGAATTTTCTGAAATGTTTTTCCATAAGAAGCTGTAACGGCTGCTCTCCCACTTATGACGAGTAAATTTTTACACCGCCTTGTTCGTTTCACTGGTTTCCACTCTGTATGGATAATACGATTTAGAAATTAACTTTTGTGAACTGTTTTGTTCACTATAATGATGGTTAAAGTTGCATTACCAGTTGGGATTAAAACTGATTGCGTTTCTTGATTTTTCAATATCAGACTGAGGTAAAATAAAAGTCTGAAATTACTATACTTCACACCAAATAGAACATCCTTCAAATTCGTTTTTCACTGGTTCATATTGGTTATATTTAGCCCTAAGTGGTCATCTTTGTCCCATAGCATCTAATCAAACTGTTCAAGACTTTTTGAGAGCTTTGAATTATGAGATTAGAGAGCTTGAAAACTACAGAAACCCCCTCTTTACGTTTTTCTTGCCGCCTCCTTGTTTACTACGTTTCTGCCTGTTTAATACTTATTACGAACTTTTTTCATG